>NC_134357.1:595547564-595571191 GCF_048569485.1 Anomaloglossus baeobatrachus | reverse complement strand
ATCGTATCTCTGTATACAGGGAGCTCCCCCTAGTGGTGACTGCAGACAGGATCTTATCATGTATCTCTGTATACAGGGAGCTCCCCCTAGTGGTGGCTGCAGACAGGATCTTATCATGTATCTCTGTATACAGGGAGCTCCCCCTAGTGGTGGCTGCAGACAGGATCTTATCATGTATCTCTGTATACAGGGAGCTCCCCCTAGTGGTGGCTGCAGACAGGATCTTATCATGTATCTCTGTATACAGGGAGCTCCCCCTAGTGGTGGCTGCAGACAGGATCTTATCATGTATCTCTGTATACAGGGAGCTCCCCCTAGTGGTGGCTGCAGACAGGATCTTATCATGTATCTCTGTATACAGGGAGCTCCCCCTAGTGGTGGCAGCAGACATGATCTTATCATGTATCTCTGTATACAGGGAGCTCCCCCTAGTGGTGACTGCAGACAGGATCTTATCATGTATCTCTGTATACAGGGAGCTCCCCCTAGTGGTGGCTGCAGACAGGATCTTATCATGTATCTCTGTATACAGGGAGCTCCCCCTAGTGGTGGCTGCAGACAGGATATTATCATGTATCTCTGTATACAGGGAGCTCCCCCTAGTGGTGGCTGCAGACAGGATATTATCATATATCTCTGTATACAGGGAGCTCCCCCTAGTGGTGGCTGCAGACAGGATCTTATCATGTATCTCTGTATACAGGGAGCTCCCCCTAGTGGTGACTGCAGACAGGATCTTATCATGTATCTCTGTATACAGGGAGCTCCCCCTAGTGGTGGCTGCAGACAGGATCTTATCATGTATCTCTGTATACAGGGAGCTCCCTCTAGTGGTGGCTGCAGACAGGATCTTATCATGTATCTCTGTATACAAGGAGCTCCCCCTAGTGGTGGCTGCAGACAGGATCTTATGTATCTCTGTATACAGGGAGCTCCCTCTAGTGGTGGCTGCAGACAGGATCTTATCATGTATCTCTGTATACAGGGAGCTCCCCCTAGTGGTGGCTGCAGACAGGATCTTCTCATCTATCTCTGTATACAGGGAGCTCCCTCTAGTGGTGGCTGCAGACAGGATCTTATCATGTATCTCTGTATACAGGGAGCTCCCCTAGTGGTGGCTGCAGACAGGATCTTATCATGTATCTCTGTATACAGGGAGCTCCCTCTAGTGGTGACTGCAGACAGGATCTTATCATGTATCTCTGTATACAGGGAGCTCCCCCTAGTGGTGACTGCAGACAGGATCTTATCATGTATCTCTGTATACAGGGAGCTCCCCCTAGTGGTGACTGCAGACAGGATCTTATCATGTATCTCTGTATACAGGGAGCTCCCCCTAGTGGTGACTGCTGACAGGATCTTATCATGTATCTCTGTATACAGGGAGCTCCCCCTAGTGGTGGCTGCAGACAGGATCTTATCATGTATCTCTGTATACAGGGAGCTCCCCCTAGTGGTGACTGCAGACAGGATCTTATCATGTATCTCTGTATACAGGGAGCTCCCTCTAGTGGTGGCTGCAGACAGGATCTTTATCATGTATCTCTGTATACAGGGAGCTCCCCTAGTGGTGGCTGCAGACAGGATCTTATCATGTATCTCTGTATACAGGGAGCTCCCCCTAGTGGTGGCTGCAGACAGGAGCTTATCATGTATCTCTGTATACAGGGAGCTCCCCCTAGTGGTGGCTGCAGACAGGATCTTATCATGTATCTCTGTATACAGGGAGCTCCCCCTAGTGGTGGCTGCAGAGAGCATATTATCATGTATCTCTGTATACAGGGAGCTCCCCCTAGTGGTGGCTGCAGACAGGATATTATCATGTATCTCTGTATACAGGGCGCTCCCCCTAGTGGTGGCTGCAGACAGGGGCTTATCATGTATCTCTGTATACAGGGCGCTCCCCCTAGTGGTGGCTGCAGACAGGATCTTATCATGTATCTCTGTATACAGGGCGCTCCCCCTAGTGGTGGCTGCAGACAGGGGCTTATCATGTATCTCTGTATACAGGGAGCTCCCCTTAGTGGTGGCTGCAGACAGGATATTATTATTATTATTTATTATAGCGCCATTTATTCCATGGCGCTTTACAAGTGAGAGAGGGTATACGTACAACAATCATTAACAGTACAAAACAGATTGGTATAGGAGGAGAAAGGATCCTGCCCGCGAGGGCTCACAGTCTACAGGGAATGGGTGAGGGTACAATAGGTGAGGACAGAGCTGGTTGCGCAGTGGGTCTACTGGACTGAGGGCTATTGTAGGTTGTAGGCTTGTTGGAAGAGGTGGGTCTTGAGGTTCCTCTTGAAGCTTTCCATAGTAGTGGAGAGTCTGATGTGCTGAGGTAGAGCATTCCAGAGTATGGAGAAGGCACGGGAGAAATCTTGTACGCGATTGTGGGAAGAGGAGATAAGAGAGGAGCAGAGAAGGAGATATTGTGAGGATCTGAGGTTGCGTGCAGGTAAGTACCGGGAGACTAGGTCACAGATGTAGGGAGGAGACAGGTTGTGGATGGCTTTGTAGGTCATGGTAATGTTTTGAACTGGAGTCGTTGGGCGATGGGAAGCCAGTGAGGGGATTGGCAGAGTGGCGAGGCTGGGGAGTAGCGAGGGGAGAGATGGATTAAGCGGGCTGCAGAGTTTAGGATAGATTGGAGGGGTGCAAGAGTGTTGGAAGGGAGGCCAGAGAGCAGGAGGTTGCAGTAGTCGAGGCGGGAGATGATGAGGGCATGCACTAATGTTTTTGCTGATTCTTGGTTAAGGAAAGCACGGATCCGGGAGATATTTTTGAGTTGTAATCGGCATGAGGTGAAGAGGGCTTGGATGTGTGGCTTGAAGGATAGAGCAGAGTCGAGGGTTACTCCAAGGCAACGAGCTTGTGAGACTGGGGAGAGTGAGCAGCCATCGAGTTTGATGGAAAGGCTTGTTGGAGGAGATGAGTGAGGAGGAGGAAAGACAATGAACTCTGTTTTGTCCATGTTAAGTTTTAGGAATCGCGCAGAGAAGAAGGATGAAATAGCAGAGAGACATTGTGGGGTTCTGGTTAGTAGAGAGGTAATGTCAGGTCCAGAGAGGTAGATCGGCATAGAGATGATACTGGAAGCCGTGGGACTCTATGAGCTGTCCCAAGCCGAAGGTGTAGATGGAGAACAGCAGGGGTCCAAGAACTGAACCTTGGGGGACCCCGACAGATAGGGGGCGAGATGAGGAAGTGGTGTGAGAGTGGGAGACGCTGAAAGTGCGGTCGGTTAGGTATGAGGATATCCAAGATTTCGCCAAGTCTGTGATGCCCAGAGAGGAGAGAATCTGTAGTAGGAGGGAATGGTCTACTGTGACAAAGGCAGAGGAGAGGTCCAGGAGGAGGAGGACAGAGTAATGTAGAGGACAGGTCCAGGAGGAGGAGGATAGAGTAGTGTCGCTTGGCTTTGGCGGTTACTAGATCATTGGTGACTTTGGTTACGGCAGTTTCAGTAGAGTGATGAGGTCGGAAGCCAGATTGTAACCGGTCAAAGAGGGAGCAGGAGGAGAGGTGTGAGGACAGTTCAAGATGGACATGCTGTTCCAGTAGTTTTGAGGCGTAGGGGAGAAGGGATATGGGGCGATAGTTTGACACAGAGGATGGGTCAAGGGAGGGCTTTTTGAGGATGGGTGTAATAGAGGCATGTGTAAAGCATGAAGGGAATACACCAGTTGTTAGTGATAGGTTGAAGAGATGGGTTAGTTCTGGGATGAGGACTGCGGTGATGTTGGGGATGAGGTGCGATGGGAGCGGGTCAAGTGCACAGGTGGTTAGATGTGATCTTCAGAGTAGAGTGGAAAGATTGTTTTCTGTCATGGTGGAGAAGCTGGATTTGGAGGAAGAGGGATGAGTAGCTATGATGAGTGGCTGTGGGGATTGTGGGACAAAGCTTGCTCTGATGTTGTCAATCTTCTGCTTGAAGAAAGAGGCAAAGTCTTCAGCTGAGATGAGAGGAGAGGAAGGTGGTGCCGGGGGACGGAGGAGAGGAGAGGGAGGTGGTGCCGGGGGACGGAGGAGAAGAGAGGGAGGTGGTGCCGGGGGACGGAGGAGAGGAGAGGGAGGTGGTGCCGGGGGACGGAGGAGAGGAGAGGGAGGTGGTGCCGGGGGACGGAGGAGAAGAGAGGGAGGTGATGCCGGGGGACGGAGGAGAGGAGAGGAAGGTGGTGCTGGAGGACGGAAGAGAGGAGAGGGAGGTGGTGCTGGAGGACGGAGGAGAGGGAGGTGGTGCTGGAGGACGGAGGAGAGGAGAGGGAGGTGGTGCTGGAGGACGGAGGAGAGGAGAGGGAGGTGGTGCTGGAGGACGGAGGAGAGGAGAGGGAGGTGGTGCTGGAGGACGGAGGAGAGGAGAGGGAGGTGGTGCTGGAGGACGGAGGAGAGGAGAGGGAGGTGGTGCTGGAGGACGGAGGAGAGAGGTGAAAGTGTAGAATAGCTGTTTAGGGTTGTGAGAGAGAGGATATGAGGGATGAGAAGTAGGTTTGTTTTGCAGCAGTGAGTGTGGACTTGAAGGTGGTCAGGGCCTCTTTATATGCAATGAAGTGCTCAGTGGAATGAGACTTCTTCCATGTGCGCTCAGCAATTCTGGAAGCCCGTCTTAGTTCTTTAGTCTGTCTTGTGTGCCAGGGTTGCCTGTTGATTGGTCGGGTTTTGGTGTGTGTGAGGGGGGCGGCTGATTCGAGAGCTGTAGAGATTGTAGTGTTGTATAAAGTGTCAGCAGCATCTGCATTGTTTGAAGAAGCAATGTCTGTGAGAGGGAAAAGAGACTGAGAAAGTGCGTTTAAATCAAGGTGTTTGATATTTCTATGAGGGTGTGAAAGTTTGTGGAGGGGGGGGTTGCGTACTTGGAGAAGAGAGGGAAGAGAATGGGAGTAGGTTGTGGTCAGACAGGGGGAGAGGCGAGTTAGAGAGGTTAGATAGGGAACAGAGGCGAGTGAAGATGAGGTCCAGCGTGTGGCCATCTTTGTGAGTAGCTGCAGAGGACCATTGGGTGAGGCCGAAGGAGGCAGCGAGTGTTAGAAGTTTAGAGACAGATGAGTGGGAAGTGTCAATGGGGATGTAAAGTCACCCATGATGATGGTGGGGATGTCGGTGGAAAGGAAGTGTAGTAGCCAGGTGGTGAAATGGTAAAAAAAGGCAGTGGCTGGCCCTGGAGGGCGGTAAATGACAGCCAGTTGAAGGTTGGAGGGGGCGTAGATGTGTACAGAGTGCACCTCAAAAGAGGGAAGAGTAACAGAGGGTGGTAGTGAAATTGGTGTAAAGGAGCATTGGTTGGACAGGAGCAAGCCAACTCCTCCACCGTGCTTGTTACTGGGGCGGGGGGGGTGAGAGATGGAGACCACCATAAGAAAGTGCAGCAGGAGAGGCAGTGTCAGAGGGGGTGAGGCAGGAGAGGCAGTGTCAGAGGGGGTGAGCCGGGAGAGGCAGTGTCAGAGGGGGTGAGCCGGGAGAGGCAGTGTCAGAGGGGGTGAGCCGGGAGAGGCAGTGTCAGAGGGGGTGAGCCAGGAGAGGCGGTGTCAGAGGGGGTGAGCCAGGAGAGGCGGTGTCAGAGGGGGTGAGCCAGGAGAGGCGGTGTCAGAGGGGGTGAGCCGGGAGAGGCAGTGTCAGAGGGGGTGAGCCGGGAGAGGCAGTGTCAGAGGGGGTGAGCCGGGAGAGGCAGTGTCAGAGGGGGTGAGCCGGGAGAGGCAGTGTCAGAGGGGGTGAGCCGGGAGAGGCAGTGTCAGAGGGGGTGAGCCGGGAGAGGCAGTGTCAGAGGGAGTGAGCCAGGAGAGGCAGTGTCAGAGGGGGTGAGCCGGGAGAGGCAGTGTCAGAGGGGGTGAGCCAGGAGAGGCAGTGTCAGAGGGGGTGAGCCGGGAGAGGCAGTGTCAGAGGGGGTGAGCCGGGAGAGGCAGTGTCAGAGGGGGTGAGCTGGGAGAGGCAGTGTCAGAGGGGGTGAGCCAGGAGAGGCAGTGTCAGAGGGGGTGAGCCGGGAGAGGCAGTGTCAGAGGGAGTGAGCCAGGAGAGGCAGTGTCAGAGGGGGTGAGCCAGGAGAGGCAGTGTCAGAGGGGGTGAGCAAGGAGAGGCAGTGTCAGAGGGGGTGAGCCAGGAGAGGCAGTGTCAGAGGGGGTGAGCCGGGAGAGGCAGTGTCAGAGGGGGTGAGCCGGGAGAGGCAGTGTCAGAGGGGGTGAGCCGGGAGAGGCAGTGTCAGAGGGGGTGAGCCGGGAGAGGCAGTGTCAGAGGGGGTGAGCCGGGAGAGGCAGTGTCAGAGGGAGTGAGCCAGGAGAGGCAGTGTCAGAGGGGGTGAGCCGGGAGAGGCAGTGTCAGAGGGGGTGAGCCGGGAGAGGCAGTGTCAGAGGGGGTGAGCCGGGAGAGGCAGTGTCAGAGGGGGTGAGCCGGGAGAGGCAGTGTCAGAGGGGGTGAGCTGGGAGAGGCAGTGTCAGAGGGGGTGAGCCAGGAGAGGCAGTGTCAGAGGGGGTGAGCCGGGAGAGGCAGTGTCAGAGGGAGTGAGCCAGGAGAGGCAGTGTCAGAGGGGGTGAGCCAGGAGAGGCAGTGTCAGAGGGGGTGAGCAAGGAGAGGCAGTGTCAGAGGGGGTGAGCCAGGAGAGGCAGTGTCAGAGGGGGTGAGCCGGGAGAGGCAGTGTCAGAGGGGGTGAGCCGGGAGAGGCAGTGTCAGAGGGGGTGAGCCGGGAGAGGCAGTGTCAGAGGGGGTGAGCCGGGAGAGGCAGTGTCAGAGGGGGTGAGCCGGGAGAGGCAGTGTCAGAGGGGGTGAGCCGGGAGAGGCAGTGTCAGAGGGGGTGAGCCGGGAGAGGCAGTGTCAGAGGGGGTGAGCCGGGAGAGGCAGTGTCAGAGGGGGTGAGCCGGGAGAGGCAGTGTCAGAGGGGGTGAGCCGGGAGAGGCAGTGTCAGAGGGGGTGAGCCGGGAGAGACAGTGTCAGAGGGGGTGAGCCAGGAGAGGCAGTGTCAGAGGGGGTGAGCCAGGAGAGGCAGTGTCAGAGGGGGTGAGCCAGGAGAGGCAGTGTCAGAGGGGGTGAGCAAGGAGAGGCAGTGTCAGAGGGGTGAGCCAGGAGAGGCAGTGTCAGAGGGGGAGAGCCAGGAGAGGCCGTGTCAGAGGGGGTGAGCCAGGAGAGGCAGTGTCAGAGGGGGTGAGCCAGGAGAGGCAGTGTCAGAGGGGGTGAGGCAGGAGAGGCAGTGTCAGAGGGGGTGAGCCAGGAGAGGCAGTGTCAGAGGGGGTGAGCCGGGAGAGGCAGTTTCAGAGGGGGTGAGACGGGAGAGGCAATGTCAGAGGGGGTGAGCCAGGAGAGGCAGTGTCAGAGGGGGTGAGCCGGGAGAGGCAGTGTCAGAGGGGGTGAGCCAGGAGAGGCAGTGTCAGAGGGGGTGAGCCAGGAGAGGCAGTGTCAGAGGGGGGGAGCCAGGAGAGGCAGTGTCAGAGGGGTGATCCAGGATAGGCAGTGTCAGAGGGGGTGAGCCGGGAGAGGCAGTGTCAGAGGGGGTGAGCCGGGAGAGGCAGTGTCAGAGGGGGTGAGCCGGGAGAGGCAGTGTCAGAGGGGGTGAGCCAGGAGAGGCAGTGTCAGAGGGGATGAGCCGGGAGAGGCAGTGTCAGAGGGGGTGAGCCAGGAGAGGCAGTGTCAGAGGGGGTGAGCCAGGAGAGGCAGTGTCAGAGGGGGTGAGCAAGGAGAGGCAGTGTCAGAGGGAGTGAGCCAGGAGAGGCAGTGTCAGAGGGGGTGAGCCGGGAGAGGCAGTGTCAGAGGGGGTGAGCCGGGAGAGGCAGTGTCAGAGGGGGTGAGCCGGGAGAGGCAGTGTCAGAGGGGGTGAGCCAGGAGAGGCAGTGTCAGAGGGGGTGAGCCGGGAGAGGCAGTGTCAGAGGGGGTGAGCCAGGAGAGGCTGTGTCAGAGGGGGTGAGCCAGGAGAGGCAGTGTCAGAGGGGGTGAGCCAGGAGAGGCAGTGTCAGAGGGGTGATCCAGGAGAGGCAGTGTCAGAGGGGGTGAGCCGGGAGAGGCAGTGTCAGAGGGGGTGAGCCAGGAGAGGCAGTGTCAGAGGGGGTGAGCCGGGAGAGGCAGTGTCAGAGGGGGTGAGCCGGGAGAGGCAGTGTCAGAGGGGGTGAGCCGGGAGAGGCAGTGTCAGAGGGGGTGAGCCGGGAGAGGCAGTGTCAGAGGGGGTGAGCCGGGAGAGGCAGTGTCAGAGGGGGTGAGCCGGGAGAGGCAGTGTCAGAGGGGGTAAGCCGGGAGAGGCAGTGTCAGAGGGGGTGAGCCAGGAGAGGCAGTGTCAGAGGGGGTGAGCCGGGAGAGGCAGTGTCAGAGGGGGTGAGCCGGGAGAGGCAGTGTCAGAGGGGGTGAGCCAGGAGAGGCAATGTCAGAGGGGGTGAGCCAGGAGAGGCAGTGTCAGAGGGGGTGAGCCAGGAGAGGCAGTGTCAGAGGGGGTGAGCCAGGAGAGGCAGTGTCAGAGGGGGTGAGCCAGGAGAGGCAGTGTCAGAGGGGGGGAGCCAGGAGAGGCCGTGTCAGAGGGGGTGAGCCGGGAGAGGCAGTGTCAGAGGGGGTGAGCCAGGAGAGGCAGTGTCAGAAGGGGTGAGCCAGGAGAGGCAGTGTCAGAGGGGGTGAGCCTGGAGAGGCAGTGTCAGAGGGGGTGAGACAGGAGAGGCAGTGTCAGAGGGGGTGAGCCAGGAGAGGCTGTGTCAGAGGGGGTGAGCCAGGAGAGGCAGTGTCAGAGGGGGTGAGCCGGGAGAGGCAGTGTCAGAGGGGGTGAGCCGGGAGAGGCAGTGTCAGAGGGGGTGAGCCGGGAGAGGCAGTGTCAGAGGGGGTGAGCCGGGAGAGGCAGTGTCAGAGGGGGTGAGCCGGAGAGGCAGTGTCAGAGGGGGTGAGCCGGGAGAGGCAGTGTCAGAGGGGGTGAGCCAGGAGAGGCAGTGTCAGAGGGGGTGAGCCAGGAGAGGCAGTGTCAGAGGGGGTGAGCCAGGAGAGGCAGTGTCAGAGGGGTGATCCAGGAGAGGCAGTGTCAGAGGGGGTGAGCCAGGAGAGGCAGTGTCAGAGGGGTGATCCAGGAGAGGCAGTGTCAGAGGGGGTGAGCCGGGAGAGGCAGTGTCAGAGGGGGTGAGCCAGGAGAGGCAGTGTCAGAGGGGGTGAGCCAGGAGAGGCAGTGTCAGAGGGGGTGAGCCAGGAGAGGCAGTGTCAGAGGGGTGATCCAGGAGAGGCAGTGTCAGAGGGGGTGAGCCGGGAGAGGCAGTGTCAGAGGGGGTGAGCCAGGAGAGGCAGTGTCAGAGGGGGTGAGCCGGGAGAGGCAGTGTCAGAGGGGGTGAGCCAGGAGAGGCAGTGTCAGAGGGGTGATCCAGGAGAGGCAGTGTCAGAGGGGGTGAGCCGGGAGAGGCAGTGTCAGAGGGGGTGAGCCGGGAGAGGCAGTGTCAGAGGGGGTGAGCCGGGAGAGGCAGTGTCAGAGGGGGTGAGCCGGGAGAGGCAGTGTCAGAGGGAGTGAGCCGGGAGAGGCAGTGTCAGAGGGGGTGAGCCGGGAGAGGCAGTGTCAGAGGGGGTGAGCCGGGAGAGGCAGTGTCAGAGGGGGTGAGCCGGGAGAGGCAGTGTCAGAGGGGGTGAGCCGGGAGAGGCAGTGTCAGAGGGGGTGAGCCGGGAGAGGCAGTGTCAGAGGGGGTGAGCCGGGAGAGGCAGTGTCAGAGGGGGTGAGCCGGGAGAGGCAGTGTCAGAGGGGGTGAGCCAGGAGAGGCAGTGTCAGAGGGGGTGAGCCAGGAGAGGCAGTGTCAGAGGGGGTGAGCCGGGAGAGGCAGTGTCAGAGGGGGTGAGCCGGGAGAGGCAGTGTCAGAGGGGGTGAGCCGGGAGAGGCAGTGTCAGAGGGGGTGAGCCGGGAGAGGCAGTGTCAGAGGGGGTGAGCCGGGAGAGGCAGTGTCAGAGGGGGTGAGCCAGGAGAGGCAGTGTCAGAGGGGGTGAGCCGGGAGAGGCAGTGTCAGAGGGGGTGAGCCGGGAGAGGCAGTGTCAGAGGGGGTGAGCCGGGAGAGGCAGTGTCAGAGGGGGTGAGCCGGGAGAGGCAGTGTCAGAGGGGGTGAGCCGGGAGAGGCAGTGTCAGAGGGGGTGAGCCGGGAGAGGCAGTGTCAGAGGGGGTGAGCCGGGAGAGGCAGTGTCAGAGGGGGTGAGCCGGGAGAGGCAGTGTCAGAGAGGGTGAGCCGGGAGAGGCAGTGTCAGAGGGGGTGAGCCGGGAGAGGCAGTGTCAGAGGGGGTGAGCCCGGAGAGGCAGTGTCAGAGGGGGTGAGCCGGGAGAGGCAGTGTCAGAGGGGGTGAGCCGGGAGAGGCAGTGTCAGAGGGGGTGAGCCGGGAGAGGCTGTGTCAGAGGGGGTGAGCCGGGAGAGGCAGTGTCAGAGGGAGTGAGCCGGGAGAGGCAGTGTCAGAGGGGGTGAGCCGGGAGAGGCAGTGTCAGAGGGGGTGAGCCGGGAGAGGCAGTGTCAGAGGGGGTGAACCGGGAGAGGCAGTGTCAGAGGGGGTGAACCGGGAGAGGCAGTGTCAGAGGGGGTGAGCCGGGAGAGGCAGTGTCAGAGGGGGTGAGCTGGGAGAGGCAGTGTCAGAGTGGGTGAGCCAGGAGAGGCAGTGTCAGAGGGGGTGAGCCGGAGAGGCAGTGTCAGAGAGTGTGAGCCAGGAGAGGCAGTGTCAGAGGGGGTGAGCCAGGAGAGGCAGTGTCAGAGGGGGTGAGCCAGGAGAGGCAGTGTCAGAGGGGGTGAGCCAGGAGAGGCAGTGTCAGAGGGGGTGAGCCAGGAGAGGCAGTGTCAGAGGGGGTGAGCCAGAAGAGGCAGTGTCAGAGGGGGTGAGCCAGGAGAGGCAGTGTCAGAGGGGGTGAGCCGGGAGAGGCAGTGTCAGAGGGGGTGAGCCGGGAGAGGCAGTGTCAGAGGGGGTGAGCCAGGAGAGGCAGTGTCAGAGGGGGTGAGCCGGGAGAGGCAGTGTCAGAGGAGGTGAGCCGGGAGAGGCAGTGTCAGAGGGGGTGAGCCGGGAGAGGCAGTGTCAGAGGGGGAGAGCCGGGAGAGGCAGTGTCAGAGGGGGTGAGCCAGGAGAGGCAGTGTCAGAGAGGGTGAGCCGGGAGAGGCAGTGTCACAGGGGGTGAGCCGGGAGAGGCAGTGTCAGAGGGGGTGAGCCAGGAGAGGCAGTGTCAGAGGGGGTGAGCCAGGAGAGGCAGTGTCAGAGGGGGTGAGCCGGGAGAGGCAGTGTCAGAGGGGGTGAGCCAGGAGAGGCAGTGTCAGAGGGGGTGAGCCAGGAGAGGCAGTGTCAGAGGGGGTGAGCCGGGAGAGGCAGTGTCAGAGGGGGTGAGCCAGGAGAGGCATTGTCAGAGGGGGTGAGCCGGGAGAGGCAGTGTCAGAGGAGGTGAGCCGGGAGAGGCAGTGTCAGAGGGGGTGAGCCAGGAGAGGCAGTGTCAGAGGGGGTGAGCCAGGAGAGGCGGTGTCAGAGGGGGTGAGCCAGGAGAGGCGGTGTCAGAGGGGGTGAGCCAGGAGAGGCAGTGTCAGAGGGGGTGAGCCAGGAGAGGCAGTGTCAGAGGGGGTGAGCCGGGAGAGGCAGTGTCAGAGGGGGTGAGCCAGGAGAGGCAGTGTCAGAGGGGGTGAGCCAGGAGAGGCAGTGTCAGAGGGGGTGAGCCAGGAGAGGCAGTGTCAGAGGGGGTGAGCCGGGAGAGGCAGCGTCAGAGGGGGTGAGCCAGGAGAGGCAGCGTCAGAGGGGGTGAGCCGGGAGAGGCAGCGTCAGAGGGGGTGAGCCAGGAGAGGCAGCGTCAGAGGGGGTGAGCCAGGAGAGGCAGCGTCAGAGGGGGTGAGCCAGGAGAGGCTGTGTCAGAGGGGGTGAGCCGGGAGAGGCAGTGTCAGAGGGGGTGAGCCGGGAGAGGCAGTGTCAGAGGGGGTGAGCCAGGAGAGGCAGTGTCAGAGGGGGTGAGCCGGGAGAGGCAGTGTCAGAGGGGGTGAGCCAGGAGAGGCAGTGTCAGAGGGGGTGAGCCAGGAGAGGCAGTGTCAGAGGGGGTGAGCCGGGAGAGGCAGTGTCAGAGGGGGTGAGCCAGGAGAGGCAGTGTCAGAGGGGGTGAGCCGGGAGAGGCAGTGTCAGAGGAGGTGAGCCGGGAGAGGCAGTGTCAGAGGGGGTGAGCCAGGAGAGGCAGTGTCAGAGGGGGTGAGCCAGGAGAGGCGGTGTCAGAGGGGGTGAGCCAGGAGAGGCAGTGTCAGAGGGGGTGAGCCAGGAGAGGCAGTGTCAGAGGGGGTGAGCCGGGAGAGGCAGTGTCAGAGGGGGTGAGCCGGGAGAGGCAGTGTCAGAGGGGGTGAGCCAGGAGAGGCAGTGTCAGAGGGGGTGAGCCGGGAGAGGCAGTGTCAGAGGGGGTGAGCCGGGAGAGGCAGTGTCAGAGGGGGTGAGCCAGGTTTCTGTGATGGCGAGGAAGGAAAGTTTATTAGTGATGAAAAGATCATGAATGTAGGATAGTTTATTGCAGACAGAGCGAGCGTTCCATAGAGCTCCTGTTAGTGGGACTGGGGGAGCGGGGGCTGGGTGGATGGGTATGAGGTTTGCGAGGTTGCGGAAATTTGTGTTAGGTTGTGGATGAGGGTTTGAAGTGACAGTGGGGATGTGGTGAGGAGGCTCAGGATTAGGAGAGATATCCCCAGCACTGAGGAAAAGCAGAGAAAGAGTTAGTAGGTGGGAGCAGGAGAGGCCATGAGGTGGTCGTGTGTGTCTGGAGACACAGGGTGAAATGTGGAAGAAAATGTCTGAGGGCAGGGAGAGATGGGTGGGGAGGATGGAGGGAGAGATGGGTGGGGAGGATGGAGGGAGAGATGGGTGGGGAGGATGGAGGGAGAGATGGGTGGGGAGGATGGAGGGAGAGATGGGTGGGGAGGATGGAGGGAGAGATGAATAGTTCATTACTGGGTTTAGGAATCAGAGGGGGCAGTAGAAAGTGAAGTAGTATAGGGGTGAAAGTGAAGAGAAACACAAACATTGTTTACAGTGACTATGTTTGCAGTTACCTTCCAGTCACTTCCGGCCTAATTCTGGCCTAATTCAATGCATCATACTTATATGGTGCAGACTTGTCTTGTGCAGACTTTTAGGTGCCCCAATATATACATATACAAGTGCAATCAGCTGTGAAGGGGTGCGTGCAGCAAGAACCTCTTGATCATTCAATCAAAGAAGCCAAATGCAGCATCACATAGGCAGAGTAAATAAAGGTCATAAAAGGAAGGTGGGGAACAGGGGGGAGAGGTCACGGTGAGAAGCTGGAGCTGCCGGGGAGATATTGAAGCAAAGAGAGAACAGGTCAGATATTTTGGGAAAGTAGAGTGAATGGTTTAACATACCTGTGGGAAGATAGACATGATGATTAGATGATGGCAGAGAAGTGATGATAGATGACCAAGTGTATCATAATAATATCTCTGGCCTAATTCAATGCATCATACTTATATGGTGCATACTTGTATTGGTGCAGATGAAAAATCTTATCATGTATCTCTGTATACAGGGAGCTCCCCCTAGTGGTGGCTGCAGACAGGATCTTATCATGTATCTCTGTATACAGGGAGCTCCCCCTAGTGGTGACTGCAGACAGAATCTTATCATGTATCTCTGTATACAGGGAGCTCCCCCTAGTGGTGGCTGCAGACAGAATCTTATCATGTATCTCTGTATACAGGGAGCTCCCCCTAGTGGTGGCTGCAGACAGGATCTTATCATGTATCTCTGTATACAGGGAGCTCCCCCTAGTGGTGGCTGCAGACAGGATCTTATCATGTATCTCTGTATACAGGGAGCTCCCCCTAGTGGTGACTGCAGACAGGATCTTATCATGTATCTCTGTATACAGGGAGCTCCCCCTAGTGGTGGCTGCAGACAGGATCTTATCATGTATCTCTGTATACAGGGAGCTCCCCCTAGTGGTGACTGCAGACAGGATCTTATCATGTATCTCTGTATACAGGGAGCTCCCCCTAGTGGTGGCTGCAGACAGAATCTTATCATGTATCTCTGTATACAGGGAGCTCCCTCTAGTGGTGGCTGCAGACAGGATCTTATCCTGTATCTCTGTATACAGGGAGCTCCCCCTAGTGGTGGCTGCACACAGGATCTTATCATGTATGTCTGTATACAGGGAGCTCCCCCTAGTGGTGGCTGCAGACATGATTTTATCATGCACTGTATCTCTGTATACAGGGAGCTCCCTCTAGTGGTGACTGCAGACAGGATATTATCATGTATCTTCGTATACAGGGAGCTACCTGTTATGGTCAGGAGACCGCAATAGATCTTGCAAAAAAAAAAACCTTAAAAAATGATGGAAGATAATGCACAAGAATTGTTGGAAACTGAGCTGGCTGCAATCCACTAACTACACAAACACAACTAGAAGTAGCGGTGAAGCGTTCCTAACCAACCTCGTCACCGCCGGAAAACTAAGTAACCTCAAAGATGAAATGAGGAATCCTGACATGCCTCAGAGCAGCCCCAAAGGAAAGAGACAAGCCCCTAATATATAATGATGATGATAGTAGAAAAAAACAACACACAGATGGAAAGTATAGGGTTAAGCAAAGTGAGGCCCTGCTAGCTAGATACAAAAGGGTAGGATAGATTTGCTGGTTGCAGCCAGTAAAAACCCTAAAAAAATATCAACACCAGAAAGTATTTTTCTTACCGGGAATAAATTGTCCTCCAAACAAAGTGTAGGGAGAGCTCTTATTCACATGCAAGAAACAAAAAGGTGCATGAGAACTAATTAAATCTCAGAAGGAAAAACAAAAATACTTATCAGGCATAGCTGTAGACCATGATGACACGGAAACAAAACCGATGCAAAGGAACGAAAAAAACATTGCAGAAATCATTCCTGGAGAATCCAAAAAAAGGAGCAGAAAAAATGCAAAAACAGAACCTACAAGGAAAGGCAAAAGCCTCAAAGCTGGAGCAGAAACAATTATCACCGGCAAAGGCTAGACAGGATCTGCCTTTCTTTATTTCCCCAGGCTGGACTCCATAGGCTTCCTGGAACAGCAATCATCTCCTTCACCTGTCTGAGCGACAGATGCAGAATCAGACTCACTACCAGCACTAGCTAACGGAGGGAGCCCAGAAACACTCTCAGGAACAGCACCATCTCTGATGATATTCACAACAGTATCCCCCCTTGAGTAGGGGTCACTGAACCCTCACCAGAACCACCAGGCCTCACAAGATGGGCATGATGGAAGGAACGAATCAATCTATAGCATGAATGTCGGAAGCGAATACCCAAGAATTGTCCTCCTGGCCGTAGACTTTCCACTTAATAAGGTACTGAAGCTTCCGTCTATTAAGACAGGAATCCAAAATTTTCTCCACTTCATACTCCAGATCCCCCTCTACCAACACAGGGTCAGGAGGTGCAGCAGTAGGAACTGCAGGTTCAATATGTCTCTTCAACAAAGACTTGTGAAAAACGTTATGAATCTTAAAAGATTCTGGAAGAGCCAAACGAAAAGATACAGAATTTATGATTTCCAAAATGTTGTAAGGACCAATAAATCTTGGCTTGAATTTAGAAGAAGAAACCCTCATAGGAATATTTTTAGAGGAAAGCCAAACCATGTCCCCCACTTTAAACCGGGGACAAACAGTCCTACGCCGGTTGGCAAACCTTTGGGCATTCTCTTGGGCCTGAAACAATTTGTCCACTACTTGACCCCAAATCTGCTGCATTCTCTCCACCACAGAATCAACTCTCGGACAGGCCAAAACCTCAACCTGCCCTGAAGAAAACTTGGGATGAAACCCAAAATTGCAGAAAACGGAGACATCAAAGTAGCAGAGCTAGCCCTAGAGCAAACTCTGCCAATGGCAAAAATGAAACCCAGATATCCTGATCCGCAGATACAAAACATCTCAAATAGGTTTCCAAGGTCTGGTATTCTCTCTCAGTTTGACCTTTGGTCTGAGGATGAAAAGCAGAAGAGAAGGACAACTCAATTCCCAATTTGGAACAAAATGCACTCCAAAACCTAGACACAAACTGAACCCCTCTATCCGAATGTTCTCAGGAATCCCATGAAGACAAACCACATGTTGAAAAAACAACGGAACTCTGAAGAAGACAGTAACTTGGGCAATGGTACCAAATGGACCATCTTAGAAAATCTATCACAAATAACCAAAATAACCGTCATCCTCTGAGAAACCGGAAGATCAAAAATAAAATCCATAGCGATATGAGTCCAAGGTATCCTGGGTACAGGCAATGGTGACAACAACCCACTAGAACGTGAGCAGGAAGAGTTGGATCTTGAGCAAGTCTCACAAGACTACACAAAACCCCTAACATCCTTAGATAAAGAAGGCCACCAAAAAGACCTGCTCACCAAATCCCTAGTACCAAAAATCCCTGGATGACCAGCCAAGACTGAGCAATGAACCTCGGACATAACTCTACCTCTCCACTAATCAGGAACATACAATTTTCCTACAGGATATCACTCAAGTTTCTCCCTTTGGAACTTCTCAAGTTCTAACCTTAAATCTGGTCAAATAGCAGAGAGAACCACACCATCTTTCAAGATGGCAGGTGGTTCACCAACATCAAGTGAATCAGCCAAAAAACTTCTAGAGAGGGCATTGGCTTCAACATTCTTGGTACCCGGAAGAATAAAGACCACAAAATCAAAGTGAGTAAAAAATAAAGGCCATCTAGCCCGCCTAGGATTCAGTCTCTTGGCAGATTCATGGTAGGTCAGATTCTTATGATCAGTGAGCACCACAACTTGATATCTTGCCCCCTCCAACCAATGTCTCCATTCTTCAAAGGCCCATTTCATAGCCAATAATTCCCGATTACCCACATCATAGTTTCGTTCAGATGGAGAAAACCTCCGAAAAAAGAAGGCACGAGGTTTCATTTTAGAAGTTATGGGATCGCTTTGAGACAAAACAGCTCCTGCTCCAATCTCTGAGGCATTGACCTCCACTTGGCATGGAAGAGAAACATCAGGTTGCCTCAGGACTAGGGCAGAAGTGAACCTCTCCTTAAGCTCTTGAAAAGCCTTAATAGCCTCTGGAGTCCAATTCTCACATCCGTCCCCTTCTTAGTCAAATCAGTCAAAGGTTTAACAACAATATAATTCATGAATAACTGGAAGATGGAGGAGGCATTAGTGAGCCCAAAAGGCATCACTAGGTATGCAAAGGAACGAAGAAACCGCTGCAGAAATCATTCCTGGAGAATCCAAAAAAGGAGCAGAAAAAATGCAAAAAGAGAACCTACAGGGAAAGGCAAAAGCCTCAAAGCTGGAGGACAGAATTCAGGGCATTTTCTCATGGAGTAGAAACAATTATCACCAGCAAAGGCTAGACAGAAACTGCCTTCCTTTATTCCCCCAGGCCTGGACTCCATAGGCTTCCTGGAACAGCAATCATCTCCTGCACCTATTTGAGCGACAGATGCAGAATCAGACTCACTACCAGCACTAGCCACCAGAGGGAGCCCAGAAACACTCTCGGGAACAGCACCATCTCTGATGATATTCACAACAGCTACCCCTTTTGGTGACTGCAGACAGGATCTTATCATGTGTCCCTGTATACAGGGAGCTCCCCCTAGTGGTGGCTGCAGACAGGATCTTATCATGTATCTCTGTATACAGGGAGCTCCCCCTAGTGGTAACTGCAGACAGGATCTTATCATGTGTCTCTTTATACAGGGAGCTCCCCCTAGTGGTGACTGCAGAGAGAATCTTTTCATGTATCTGTTTATACAGGGAGCTCCCCCTAATGGTGACTGCAGACAGGATCTTATCATGTATCTCTGTATACAGGGAGCTCCCCCTAGTGGTGACTGCAGACAGGATCTTATCATGTATCTCTGTATACAGGGAGCTCCCCCTAGTGGTGGCTGCAGACAGGATCTTATCATTTATCTCTGTATACAGGGAGCTCCCCCTAGTGGTGGCTGCAGACAGGATCTTATCATGTATCTCTGTATACAGGGAGCTCCCCCTAGTGGTAACTGCAGACAGGATCTTATCATGTATCTCTGTATACAGGGAGCTCCCCCTAGTGGTGACTGCAGACAGGATCTTATCATGTATCTCTGTATACAGGGAGCTCCCTCTAGTGGTGGCTGCAGACAGGATCTTATCATGTATCTCTGTATACAGGGAGCTCCCCCTAGTGGTGGCTGCAGACAGGATCTTATCATGTATCTCTGTATACAGGGAGCTCCCCCTAGTGGTGACTGCAGACAGGATCTTATCATGTATCTCTGTATACAGGGAGCTCCCCCTAGTGGTGGCTGCAGACAGAATCTTATCATGTATCTCTGTATACAGGGAGCTCCCTCTAGTGGTGGCTGCAGACAGGATCTTATCCTGTATCTCTGTATACAGGGAGCTCCCCCTAGTGGTGGCTGCACACAGGATCTTATCATGTATGTCTGTATACAGGGAGCTCCCCCTAGTGGTGGCTGCAGACATGATTTTATCATGCACTGTATCTCTGTATACAGGGAGCTCCCTCTAGTGGTGACTGCAGACAGGATATTATTATGTATCTTCGTATACAGGGAGCTACCTGTTATGGTCAGGAGACCGCAATAGATCTTGCAAAAAAAAAAACCTTAAAAAATGATGGAAGATAATGCACAAGAATTGTTGGAAACTGAGCTGGCTGCAATCCACTAACTACACAAACACAACTAGAAGTAGTGGTGAAGCGTTCCTAACCAACCTCGTCACCGCCGGAAAACTAAGTAACCTCAAAGATGAAATGAGGAATCCTGACATGCCTCAGAGCAGCCCCAAAGGAAAGAGACAAGCCCCTAATATATAATGATGATGATAGTAGAAAAAAACAACACACAGATGGAAAGTATAGGGTTAAGCAAAGTGAGGCCCTGCTAGCTAGATACAAAAGGGTAGGATAGATTTGCTGGTTGCAGCCAGTAAAAACCCTAAAAAAATATCAACACCAGAAAGTATTTTTCTTACCGGGAATAAATCGTCCTCCAAACAAAGTGTAGGGAGAGCTCTTATTCACATGCAAGAAACAAAAAGGTGCATGAGAACTAATTAAATCTCAGAAGGAAAAACAAAAATACTTATCAGGCATAGCTGTAGACCATGATGACACGGAAACAAAACCGATGCAAAGGAAAGAAAAAAACATTGCAGAAATCATTCCTGGAGAATCCAAAAAAAGGAGCAGAAAAAATGCAAAAACAGAACCTACAAGGAAAGGCAAAAGCCTCAAAGCTGGAGCAGAAACAATTATCACCGGCAAAGGCTAGACAGGATCTGCCTTTCTTTATTTCCCCAGGCTGGACTCCATAGGCTTCCTGGAACAGCAATCATCTCCTTCACCTGTCTGAGCGACAGATGCAGAATCAGACTCACTACCAGCACTAGCTAACGGAGGGAGCCCAGAAACACTCTCAGGAACAGCACCATCTCTGATGATATTCACAACAGTATCCCCCCTTGAGGAGGGGTCACTGAACCCTCACCAGAACCACCAGGCCTCACAAGATGGGCATGATGGAAGGAACGAATCAATCTATAGCATGAATGTCGGAAGCGAATACCCAAGAATTGTCCTCCTGGCCGTAGCCTTTCCACTTAATAAGGTACTGAAGCTTTCGTCTATTAAGACAGGAATCCAAAATTTTCTCCACTTCATACTCCAGATCCCCCTCTACCAACACAGGGTCAGGAGGTGCAGCAGTAGGAACTGCAGGTTCAATACGTCTCTTCAACAAAGACTTGTGAAAAACGTTATGAATCTTAAAAGATTCTGGAAGAGCCAAACGAAAAGATACAGAATTTATGATTTCCAAAATGTTGTAAGGACCAATAAATCTTGGCTTGAATTTAGAAGAAGAAACCCTCATAGGAATATTTTTAGAGGAAAGCCAAACCATGTCCCCCACTTTAAACCGGGGACAAACAGTCCTACGCCGGTTGGCAAACCTTTGGGCATTCTCTTGGGCCTGAAACAATTTGTCCACTATTTTCCCCCAAATCTGCTGCATTCTCTCCACCACAGAATCAACTCTCGGACAGGCCAAAACCTCAACCTGCCCTGAAGAAAACTTGGGATGAAACCCAAAATTGCAGAAAACGGAGACATCAAAGTAGCAGAGCTAGCCCTAGAGCAAACTCTGCCAATGGCAAAAATGAAACCCAGATATCCTGATCCGCAGATACAAAACATCTCAAATAGGTTTCCAAGGTCTGGTATTCTCTCTCAGTTTGACCTTTGGTCTGAGGATGAAAAGCAGAAGAGAAGGACAACTCAATTCCCAATTTGGAACAAAATGCACTCCAAAACCTAGACACAAACTGAACCCCTCTATCTGAATGTTCTCAGGAATCCCATGAAGACAAACCACATGTTGAAAAAACAACGGAACTCTGAAGAAGACGGTAACTTGGGCAATGGTACCAAATGGACCATCTTAGAAAATCTATCACAAATAACCAAAATAACCGTCATCCTCTGAGAAACCGGAAGATCAAAAATAAAATCCATAGCGATATGAGTCCAAGGTATCCTGGGTACAGGCAATGGTGACAACAACCCACTAGAACGTGAGCAGGAAGAGTTGGATCTTGAGCAAGTCTCACAAGACTACACAAAACCCCTAACATCCTTAGATAAAGAAGGCCACCAAAAAGACCTGCTCACCAAATCCCTAGTACCAAAAATCCCTGGATGACCAGCCAAGACTGAGCAATGAACCTCGGACATAACTCTACCTCTCCACTAATCAGGAACATACAATTTTCCTACAGGATATCACTCAAGTTTCTCCCTTTGGAACTTCTCAAGTTCTAACCTTAAATCTGGTCAAATAGCAGAGAGAACCACACCATCTTTCAAGATGGCAGGTGGTTCACCAACATCAAGTGAATCAGCCAAAAAACTTCTAGAGAGGGCATTGGCTTCAACATTCTTGGTACCCGGAAGAATAAAGACCACAAAATCAAAGTGAGTAAAAAATAAAGGCCATCTAGCCCGCCTAGGATTCAGTCTCTTGGCAGATTCATGGTAGGTCAGATTCTTATGATCAGTGAGCACCACAACTTGATATCTTGCCCCCTCCAACCAATGTCTCCATTCTTCAAAGGCCCATTTCATAGCCAATAATTCCCGATTACCCAAATCATAGTTTCGTTCAGATGGAGAAAACCTCCGAAAAAAGAAGGCACGAGGTTTCATTTTAGAAGTTATGGGATCGCTTTGAGACAAAACAGCTCCTGCTCCAATCTCTGAGGCATTGACCTCCACTTGGCATGGAAGAGAAACATCAGGTTGCCTCAGGACTAGGGCAGAAGTGAACCTCTCCTTAAGCTCTTGAAAAGCCTTAATAGCCTCTGGAGTCCAATTCTCACATCCGTCCCCTTCTTAGTCAAATCAGTCAAAGGTTTAACAACAATATAATTCATGAATAACTGGAAGATGGAGGAGGCATTAGTGAGCCCAAAAGGCATCACTAGGTATGCAAAGGAACGAAGAAACCGCTGCAGAAATCATTCCTGGAGAATCCAAAAAAGGAGCAGAAAAAATGCAAAAAGAGAACCTACAGGGAAAGGCAAAAGCCTCAAAGCTGGAGGACAGAATTCAGGGCATTTTCTCATGGAGTAGAAACAATTATCACCAGCAAAGGCTAGACAGAAACTGCCTTCCTTTATTCCCCCAGGCCTGGACTCCATAGGCTTCCTGGAACAGCAATCATCTCCTGCACCTATCTGAGCGACAGATGCAGAATCAGACTCACTACCAGCACTAGCCACCAGAGGGAGCCCAGAAACACTCTCGGGAACAGCACCATCTCTGATGATATTCACAACAGCTACCCCTTTTGGTGACTGCAGACAGGATCTTATCATGTGTCCCTGTATACAGGGAGCTCCCCCTAGTGGTGGCTGCAGACAGGATCTTATCATGTATCTCTGTATACAGGGAGCTCCCCCTAGTGGTAACTGCAGACAGGATCTTATCATGTGTCTCTTTATACAGGGAGCTCCCCCTAGTGGTGACTGCAGAGAGAATCTTTTCATGTATCTGTTTATACAGGGAGCTCCCCCTAATGGTGACTGCAGACAGGATCTTATCATGTATCTCTGTATACAGGGAGCTCCCCCTAGTGGTGACTGCAGACAGGATCTTATCATGTATCTCTGTATACAGGGAGCTCCCCCTAGTGGTGGCTGCAGACAGGATCTTATCATTTATCTCTGTATACAGGGAGCTCCCCCTAGTGGTGGCTGCAGACAGGATCTTATCATGTATCTCTGTATACAGGGAGCTCCCCCTAGTGGTAACTGCAGACAGGATCTTATCATGTATCTCTGTATACAGGGAGCTCCCCCTAGTGGTGACTGCAGACAGGATCTTATCATGTATCTCTGTATACAGGGAGCTCCCTCTAGTGGTGGCTGCAGACAGGATCTTATCATGTATCTCTGTATACAGGGAGCTCCCCCTAGTGGTGGCTGCAGACAGGATCTTATCATGTATCTCTGTATACAGGGAGCTCCCTCTAGTGGTGGCTGTAGACAGTATCTTATCATGTATCTCTGTATACAGGGAGCTCCCCCTAGTGGTGGCTGCAGACAGGAGCTTATCATGTATCTCTGTATACAGGGAGCTCCCCCTAGTGGTGGCTGCAGACAGGATCTTATCATGTATCTCTGTATACAGGGAGCTCCCCCTAGTGGTGGCTGCAGACAGGATATTATCATGTATCTCTGTATACAGGGAGCTCCCCCTAGTGGTGGCTGCAGACAGGATCTTATCATGTATCTCTGTATACAGGGAGCTCCCCCTAGTGGTGGCTGCAGACAGGATCTTATCATGTATCTCTGTATACAGGGAGCTCCCCCTAGTGGTGGCTGCAGACAGGATATTATCATGTATCTCTGTATACAGGGAGCTCCCCCTAGTGGTGGCTGCAGACAGGATCTTATCATGTATCTCTGTATACAGGGAGCTCCCCCTAGTGGTGACTGCAGACAGGATCTTATCATGCATCTCTGTATACAGGGAGCTCCCCCTAGTGGTGGCTGCAGACAGGATCTTATCATGTATCTCTGTATACAGGGAGCTCCCTCTAGTGGTGGCTGTAGACAGTATCTTATCATGTATCTCTGTATACAGGGAGCTCCCCCTAGTGGTGGCTGCAGACAGGAGCTTATCATGTATCTCTGTATACAGGGAGCTCCCCCTAGTGGTGGCTGCAGACAGGATCTTATCATGTATCTCTGTATACAGGGAGCTCCCCCTAGTGGTGGCTGCAGACAGGATATTATCATGTATCTCTGTATACAGGGAGCTCCCCCTAGTGGTGGCTGCAGACAGGATCTTATCATGTATCTCTGTATACAGGGAGCTCCCCCTAGTGGTGGCTGCAGACAGGAACTTATCATGTATCTCTGTATACAGGGAGCTCCCCCTAGTGGTGGCTGCAGACAGGATCTTATCATGTATCTATGTATACAGGGAGCTCCCCCTAGTGGTGACTGCAGACAGGATCTTATCATGTATCTCTGTATACAGGGAGCTCCCCCTAGTGGTGGCTGCAGACAGGATCTTATCATGTATCTCTGTATACAGGGAGCTCCCCCTAGTGGTGACTGCAGACAGGATATTATCATGTATCTTTGTATACAGGGAGC
>NC_134357.1:595400064-595542564 GCF_048569485.1 Anomaloglossus baeobatrachus | reverse complement strand
TGGGAGGATGGAGGGATGGATGGAGGGATGAATTAATGGAGGGATGGATGAATGGAGTCATGGATGGATGAATGGAGGGATGGATGAATGGAGGGATGAATGGAGGGAGGGATGGATGAATGGAGGGATGAATGGAGGGAGGGATGGATGAATGGAGGGATGGATGAATGGAGGGATGAATGGAGGGAGGGATGGATGAATGGAGGGATGGATGGAGGGAGGGATGGATGAATGGAGGGATGGATGGAGGGAGGGTTGAATGGATGGAGGGAGGATGGAGGGATAGATGGGAGGATGAATGGATGGAGGGATAGATGAATGGAGGGATGAATGGAGGGAGGGATGGATGAATGGACTGATGGATGCATGAATGGAGGGATGGATGGAGGGAGGGAGGGAGGGATGGATGGAGGGAGGGAGGGTTGGATGGATAGAGGGAGGATGGACGGATGGATGGGAGGATGAATGGATGGAGGGATAGATGAATGGAGGGATGGAGGGAGGGAGTGATGGATGGAGGGAGGGATGGATGAATGGACTGATGGATACATGAATGGAGGGATGGATGGATGGATGAATGGATGGATGGAGGGATCTATGGATGGATGGATGGATGTATGGATGCATGAATGGAGGGATGGATGGAGGAAGGGATGGAGGGATGGATGGATAGAGGGATGGAGGGATGGAGGGAGGGATGGATGAATGGAGGGATGGATGGAGGGATATATATAGATATATGATAGCTACAGACATGATAGATAGATAGACATATAGATAGATGGATAGATAAATGATAAATATATAATAGATAGAGGGATAGATAGATAAATACTGCATCTCTTTGTAGGTGAAGGAAAGAGTCAGATTAATTTGTTCCCATAAAACTACTATAAAGAAATGAGGGGAAAAAATAGTTTTTTTTATGTTCACCACCTTGGATTCAAACCAGCAATTTTGAAACATGTCCAGCTCCTCTGAGCTTTTGTAGCTGCTCTAAGCTGTTGAGCCACTAGGATTGATGATGTCAGAGGGAGGATTTTACATATATGGACCTACATTGCAGCCTCTCACAGGACCCAGCTCCATTGTACAGAGCAGCATCTCTATGTCCTGGATTCTAGAGAGAGAGAGGAAAAGAGATTTTTTTTACTTCTAATAAAATTACTAAAAATAATTAAAAAAAATAGAATAATGTAATTTTATTACACCTTTTTTTAATAAAATAATAAACATCACAAATCAGCAAATATCATGGACATATCTGGAGTCCCTGTAATCGTAACGACCCGAACAACGCAGCGATCAGATTATTGATGGGGATCGATAAATGGCGTAAAAAAAAAGGCGCAATTTATTATTTTTCTTTTTTAAAACACATAAAAAAATGTAATAAAAATGTATTGTTGAGGCTGTGTTCACACGTAGCGTAAAAGCTGCGTTTTTTCTGCCGCTATCCGCACCACGAGCGCAGTAACAATCTCCTCTGATTATTGCGTGTTTGCGGTGTTTTTTATGCATTGTCCCCCTATTTGATACATGTTTGGGGCAGATGTGAATCCTGAAGATTATAAAGAAAAAAATACACCAAATCCGCGCAGTTCAGCGACGTCTTTAGACGCAAAAGGGGCGGAGATTTCATGACGTCTCATCCACTTTGCTGGACATTTAGTCCATGTTCACATGTAGTGTAAATGCTGCAGTTTTTTCTGCTGTTTTTTTGCACATTTATTCTGTTGTGTTTAATTGTCCAAGTAAAGTGAATGTGATTCCACGAGAAGACGCCGCTGAACTCTGCGGTTTTGGTGCTGTTTTTTCTCTACAGGTTTCTATGTGGAGCTTAAAAAAACGCAGGAAAAAGCTTCTCTGTACAATAAAAACACTTAAAAACGCATTAAATAATGGAGAAAAAGTATAAAAAAATGCAGCAAAAATGGAAAAACCAGAGAAGATTGTTATTGTGTAGTTTGGTGCAGACAGAAAGAAACAGAATTTATGCAGCGTGTGAACACGGCTTTATAGGCACAAATAAGCCACATGTCATATAGTGACACATAGAGATATAAGAAAATTCTGGCTGCTCTGACTGCGAATGAACAGTCCGGGGCATCTGCTGATGACCCTTACTGACAAATGGGTGTGGCTAGGGGCGTGGTCAAAATTGCCTTTCTCCCTCTTTCCTTTCTTCAGAAGTTGGGAGCCATGCACAGTGGAACGACCAGGCCCTTCGCTGTTGGGAGCCATGCAGAGTGGAACGACCAGGCCCTTCGCTGTTGGGTTTCCTCCGGACTTGGTGACCATGTTACGTAGATGTGGTTTAGTTCCCTTCTCCTGACTTTCTTGATGTGTCTGGATGGACGTTAGCACCTTCTCCTAAGACTTGTGCACCTCTGATCTGTACTGAGGAGCCACTACAGACTGGGTGGACACACTCCCATCAACTGGACATCAGAGGTCTTCCTGCCCAAGACAACCACCACTGGAGGAACATCAGCGCCTGGGTGGGCCCGAGGATGCTAACGTACCTAGGTGCACAGGTATCTCCCTGTGATTCTGCAAAATTATTGCTACCGGTTTGGAGTTTTTTTAAACATTACGTCCCTACTGCTCTCAAGTACTGATCCTGGTGGTCCCTACTGATCCCGGTTGTCCCTACTGTTCCCAAGTACTGATGATCTCGTTGGTTCCTACTCTTCCCAAGTATTGATCCTGGTGGGCCTCACTGTTCCCCAGTTCTGATCCTGGTGGGCCTCGCTGTTCTCCAGTACTGGTCCTGGTGGGCCTCGCTGTTCTCCAGTACTGGTCCTGGTGGCCCTCGCTGTTCCCCAGTACTGGTCCTGGTGGGCCTCGCTGTTCCCCAGTACTGGTCCTGGTGGGCCTCGCTGTTCCCCAGTACTGGTCCTTGTGGTCAATCGCTGTTCTCCAGTATTGGTTTTGGTGGTCCTCGCTGTTCTCCAGTACTGGTCCTGGTGGGCCTCGCTGTTCTCCAGTGCTGGTCCTGGTGGGCCTCGCTGTTCCCCAGTACTGGTCCTGGTGGGCCTCGCTGTTCCCCAGTACTGGTCCTGGTGGCCCTCGCTGTTCCCCAGTACTGGTCCTGGTGGGCCTCGCTGTTCCCCAGTACTGGTCCTGGTGGGCCTCGCTGTTCCCCAGTACTGGTCCTGGTGGGCCTCGCTGTTCCCCAGTACTGGTCCTGGTGGGCCTCGCTGTTCCCCAGTACTGGTCCTGGTGGGCCTCGCTGTTCCCCAGTACTGGTCCTGGTGGGCCTCGCTGTTCCCCAGTACTGGTCCTGGTGGGCCTCGCTGTTCCCCAGTACTGGTCCTGGTGGGCCTCGCTGTTCCCCAGTATTGGTCCTGGTGGGCCTCGCTGTTCCCCAGTACTGGTCCTGGTGGGCCTCGCTGTTCCCCAGTACTGGTCCTGGTGGGCCTCGCTGTTCCCCAGTACTGGTCCTGGTGGGCCTCGCTGTTCCCCAGTACTGGTCCTGGTGGCCTCGCTGTTCCCCAGTACTGGTCCTGGTGGGCCTCGCTGTTCCCCAGTACTGGTCCTGGTGGCCTCGCTGTTCCCCAGTACTGGTCCTGGTGGCCTCGCTGTTCCCCAGTACTGGTCCTGGTGGCCTCGCTGTTCCCCACTACTGGTCCTGGTGGCCCTCGCTGTTCCCCAGTACTGGTCCTGGTGGGCCTCGCTGTTCCCCAGTACTGGTCCTGGTGGGCCTCGCTGTTCCCCAGTACTGGTCCTGGTGGCCTCGCTGTTCCCCAGTACTGGTCCTGGTGGGCCTCGCTGTTCCCCAGTACTGGTCCTGGTGGCCTCGCTGTTCCCCAGTACTGGTCCTGGTGGCCTCGCTGTTCCCCACTACTGGTCCTGGTGGCCCTCGCTGTTCCCCAGTACTGGTCCTGGTGGGCCTTGCTGTTCCCCAGTACTGGTCCTGGTGGGCCTCGCTGTTCCCCAGTACTGGTCCTTGTGGTCAATCGCTGTTCCCCAGTATTGGTTTTGGTGGTCCTCGCTGTTCTCCAGTACTGGTCCTGGTAGCCCTCGCTGTTCTCCAGTACTGGTCCTGGTGGGCCTCGCTGTTCCCCAGTACTGGTCCTGGTGGCCCTCGCTGTTCCCCAGTACTGGTCCTGGTGGCCCTCGCTGTTCCCCAGTACTGGTCCTGGTGGCCCTCGCTGTTCCCCAGTACTGGTCCTGGTGGGCCTCGCTGTTCCCCAGTACTGGTCCTTGTGGTCAATCGCTGTTCCCCAGTATTGGTTTTGGTGGTCCTCGCTGTTCTCCAGTAATGCTCCTGGTGGCCCTCGCTGTTCTCCAGTACTGGTCCTGGTGGGCCTCGCTGTTCCCCAGTACTGGTCCTGGTGGGCCTCGCTGTTCCCCAGTACTGGTCCTGGTGGCCCTCGCTGTTCCCCAGTACTGGTCCTGGTGGGCCTCGCTGTTCCCCAGTACTGGTCCTGGTGGCCCTCGCTGTTCCCCAGTACTGGTCCTGGTGGGCCTCGCTGTTCCCCAGTACTGGTCCTGGTGGGCCTCGCTGTTCCCCAGTACTGGTCCTGGTGGGCCTCGCTGTTCCCCAGTACTGGTCCTGGTGGGCCTCGCTGTTCCCCAGTACTGGTCCTGGTGGGCCTCGCTGTTCCCCAGTACTGGTCCTGGTGGGCCTCGCTGTTCCCCAGTACTGGTCCTGGTGGGCCTCGCTGTTCCCCAGTACTGGTCCTGGTGGGCCTCGCTGTTCCCCAGTACTGGTCCTGGTGGGCCTCGCTGTTCCCCAGTACTGGTCCTGGTGGCCTCGCTGTTCCCCAGTACTGGTCCTGGTGGCCTCGCTGTTCCCCAGTACTGGTCCTGGTGGCCCTCGCTGTTCCCCAGTACTGGTCCTGGTGGCCCTCGCTGTTCCCCAGTACTGGTCCTGGTGGGCCTTGCTGTTCCCCAGTACTGGTCCTGGTGGGCCTCGCTGTTCCCCAGTACTGGTCCTTGTGGTCAATCGCTGTTCTCCAGTATTGGTTTTGGTGGTCCTCGCTGTTCTCCAGTAATGCTCCTGGTGGGCCTCGCTGTTCCCCAGTACTGGTCCTGGTAGCCCTCGCTGTTCTCCAGTACTGGTCCTGGTGGGCCTTGCTGTTCCCCAGTACTGGTCCTGGTGGGCCTTGCTGTTCCCCAGTACTGGTCCTGGTGGGCCTTGCTGTTCCCCAGTACTGGTCCTGGTGGGCCTTGCTGTTCCCCAGTACTGGTCCTGGTGGGCCTTGCTGTTCCCCAGTACTGGTCCTGGTGGGCCTTGCTGTTCCCCAGTACTGGTCCTGGTGGGCCTTGCTGTTCCCCAGTACTGGTCCTGGTGGGCCTCGCTGTTCTCCAGTACTGGTCCTGGTGGGCCTTGCTGTTCCCCAGTACTGGTCCTGGTGGCCCTCGCTGTTCCCCAGTACTGGTCCTGGTGGGCCTCGCTGTTCTCCAGTACTGGTCCTGGTGGGCCTTGCTGTTCCCCAGTACTGGTCCTGGTGGGCCTCGCTGTTCCCCAGTACTGGTCCTGGTGGGCCTTGCTGTTCCCCAGTACTGGTCCTGGTGGGCCTTGCTGTTCCCCAGTACTGGTCCTGGTGGGCCTCGCTGTTCCCCAGTACTGGTCCTGGTGGGCCTCGCTGTTCCCCAGTACTGGTCCTTGTGGTCAATCGCTGTTCTCCAGTATTGGTTTTGGTGGTCCTCGCTGTTCTCCAGTAATGCTCCTGGTGGTCCTCGCTGTTCCCCAGTACTGGTCCTGGTAGCCCTCGCTGTTCTCCAGTAATGCTCCTGGTGGTCCTCGCTGTTCCCCAGTACTGGTCCTGGTAGCCCTCGCTGTTCTCCAGTAATGCTCCTGGTGGTCCTCGCTGTTCCCCAGTACTGGTCACCAATGCTGCCAGTGCTGGTCCCGGTTGTCCCCGCTGCTGCTGGTGCTAGTCCCGGTGGGGCCCTGCTGCTGTTGCTAGTCCCGGTGGTCCCCGCTGCTGCCAGTACTGGTCTTGGTGGTCCCCACCACTGGCTTTATCCGGTGTAGAGAGTGTACCATTTACAATGACCACTTGCAGTTTCTTACCCTCTGCACATGGTGACCCCCAGGCCCGGCATCTTGGGCGTCAGTATAATTCGGAGTCACATGAGCGCAGGGTGTCCAATATTAGAGAATAGGACGCAATATGCTAATGACTCCATCATTATCTCTCCCAGAGCGACCAATCACAGCACAGATTTCACTTCTCCAGAGCGGAAAAGAAAATGAAACCTGCCCTGTGATTGGCTGCTATGGGCAACAAGTCTCCTCAGTAATGTGTGAGGTAAAAATGGTGGAAGTTTACAGGAGATGGTGGAAAAACATAGGGGGAGGGCGCAATATACAGCAGAGGGGTGTAATATACAGGGGGAGGGTGTAATATACAGGGGGAGGGTGTAATATACAGGGAGAGAGGGGTGTAATATACAGCAGAGGGGTGTAATATACAGGGGGATGGTGTAATATACAGGGGGAGAGTGGTGTAATATACAGGGGGAGAGTGGTGTAATATACAGGGAGAGAGGGGTGTAATATACAGGGGAGGGTGTAGTGGTGTAATATACAGGGAGAGAGGGGTGTAATATACAGGGGAGGGTGTAATATACAGGGAGAGAGGGGTGTAATATACAGGGGAGGGTGTAATATACAGGGAGAAGGGGTGTAATATACAGGGGAGGGTGTAATATACAGAGAGAGAGAGGGGTGTAATATACAGGGGAGGGTGGTGTAACATACAGCAGAGGGGTGTAATATACAGGGGAGGGTGTAACATACAGCAGAGGGGTGTAATATACAGGGGAGGGTGTAATATACAGGGAGAGAGGGGGGTAATATACAGGGGAGGGTGTAATATACAGGGAGAGAGGGGGGTAATATACAGGGGAGGGTGTAATATACAGGGAGAGAGGGGGGTAATATACAGGGGAGGGTGGTGTAACATACAGCAGAGGGGTGTAATATACAGGGGAGGGTGGAGTAAAATACAGGGAAGGTGGAGAAATATACAAGGGAGGGGGTTAATATACAGGGGAGGGTGGAGTAAAATACAGGGAAGGTGGCGTAATATACAAGGGAGGGGGTTAATATACAGGGGTATAATATACAGGGGGAGGGTGGTGTAATATAAAGGAGGAGAGTGGTGTAAGATACAAAGTAGGGTGATATAAGGTGATGTAATATACAGGGGGTGTAAAGTAAGATACAGGGGTGGGGTGCTACAAGCTTCTGTATCCCTACCAGGATGCAGGGCCTACCCCTAGGGCCCCGGGAGACCAGTGCCGGTCACACACAAAAACTCCAAGGTAATCCCAGTTTTCCACAACAATCCCCCATACAATGGTACAGGGCTAGGGTTGGACCGATGGATGGCCGCCTAGAGGTGGAGCCAGTCCAGTCCACTAGTTGACAAGGTGGGAAGGGCGGACTGAGGACAGAGAGTCAGAGATGGTCTGAGCGAGTCGAGGAGTGAAGGTGGAAGTGAGGAGACGTTCTGATTCGGGTTGACGGTGACCTGGTACCCAGGAGAGGTGGTTGCCGGTGGAGAGCTCCCAGAACTACACACCGACGGGGTACAGGACCCTAGGATAGGAAAAAGCTTCAAGCCGACCTGTTAACACCTGCACATCAAGGTGTGTGTGTATATATATATCTATCTATCTATATATATGTATATATATATATATATATATATATATATATATATATATATATATATATATATATATATATATATATATATATATATATATATATATATATATATATATATATATATATATATATATATAGCCGCAACAGCGTAAGTTGTGTCACGTATGAACACTAACCTAAATCTCCTGTAAATATCCCCATGACAAAAAGGGCCCAGGGCACGGGACCGGTCAACGGCCACCAAAGTGACATTCCCAAGATATACACCGCCCGGGACTGAGTACCCCATATCCCTAGGCGCGACATACAAGGGAGGGGGTGTAATATACAGGGGAGGGTGGTGTAATATAAACGGGGAGGGTGGTGTAATATAAACGGGGAGGGTGGTGTAATATACAGGGGTGTAGAGTAAGATACAGGGGTGGTTGTAGTTTAGTATATGCGGGGTTGTGGTGTAAGATACACATGTAGTGTAAGATACAGGGGGTGCTTGTAGTGTAACATATAGATGTGGTGTAAGATACACATGTAGTGTAAGATACAGGGGGTGCTTGTAGTGTAACATATAGCTGTAGTGTAAGATACAGGGGGTGCTTGTAGTGTAACATATAGATGTGGTGTAAGATACAGGGGGTGCTTGTAGTGTAACATATAGATGTGGTGTAAGATACACATGTAGTGTAAGATACAGGGGGTGCTTGTAGTGTAACATATAGATGTGGTGTAAGATACACATGTAGTGTAAGATACAGGGGGTGCTTGTAGTGTAACATATAGATGTAGTGTAAGATACAGGGGGTGCTTGTAGTGTAACATATAGCTGTAGTGTAAGATACAGGGGGTGCTTGTAGTGTAACATATAGATGTAGTGTAAGATACAGGGGGTGCTTGTAGTGTAACATATAGATGTAGTGTAAGATACAGGGGGTGCTTGTAGTGTAACATATAGATGTAGTGTAAGATACAGGGGGTGCTTGTAGTGTAACATATAGATGTAGTGTAAGATACAGGGGGTGCTTGTAGTGTAACATATAGATGTAGTGTAAGATACAGGGGGTGCTTGTAGTGTAACATATAGCTGTAGTGTAAGATACAGGGGGTGCTTGTAGTGTAACATATAGCTGTAGTGTAAGATACAGGGGGTGCTTGTAGTGTAACATATAGATGTAGTGTAAGATACAGGGGGTGCTTGTAGTGTAACATATAGATGTAGTGTAAGATACAGGGGGTGCTTGTAGTGTAACATATAGCTGTAGTGTAAGATACAGGGGGTGCTTGTAGTGTAACATATAGATGTAGTGTAAGATACAGGGGGTGCTTGTAGTGTAACATATAGCTGTAGTGTAAGATACAGGGGGTGCTTGTAGTGTAACATATAGATGTGGTGTAAGATACAGGGGGTGCTTGTAGTGTAACATATAGATGTAGTGTAAGATACAGGTGGGGTAGCAGTGTAACATATAGATGTAGTGTAAGATACAGGGGGTGCTTGTAGTGTAACATATAGATGTGGTGTAAGATACAGGGGGTGCTTGTAGTGTAACATATAGATGTAGTGTAAGATACAGGGGGTGCTTGTAGTGTAACATATAGCTGTAGTGTAAGATACAGGGGGTGCTTGTAGTGTAACATATAGCTGTAGTGTAAGATACAGGGGGTGCTTGTAGTGTAACATATAGATGTAGTGTAAGATACAGGGGGTGCTTGTAGTGTAACATATAGATGTAGTGTAAGATACAGGGGGTGCTTGTAGTGTAACATATAGATGTAGTGTAAGATACAGGTGGGGTAGCAGTGTAACATATAGATGTACTGTAAGATACAGGTGGGGTAGCAGTGTAACATATAGATGTAGTGTAAGATACAGGGGGTGCTTGTAGTGTAAGATACAGGGGGTGCTTGTAGTGTAACATATAGATGTGTAAGATACAGGGGTGCTTGTAGTGTAACATATAGATGTGGTGTAAGATACAGGGGGTGCTTGTAGTGTAACATATAGATGTAGTGTAAGATACAGGGGGTGCTTGTAGTGTAACATATAGATGTAGTGTAAGATACAGGGGGTGCTTGTAGTGTAACATATAGCTGTAGTGTAAGATACAGGGGGTGCTTGTAGTGTAACATATAGATGTAGTGTAAGATACAGGGGGTGCTTGTAGTGTAACATATAGATGTAGTGTAAGATACAGGGGGTGCTTGTAGTGTAACATATAGCTGTAGTGTAAGATACAGGGGGTGCTTGTAGTGTAACATATAGATGTAGTGTAAGATACAGGGGGTGCTTGTAGTGTAACATATAGATGTAGTGTAAGATACAGGGGGTGCTTGTAGTGTAACATATAGATGTAGTGTAAGATACAGGGGGTGCTTGTAGTGTAACATATAGATGTAGTGTAAGATACAGGGGGTGCTTGTAGTGTAACATATAGCTGTAGTGTAAGATACAGGGGGTGCTTGTAGTGTAACATATAGATGTAGTGTAAGATACAGGGGGTGCTTGTAGTGTAACATATAGCTGTAGTGTAAGATACAGGGGGTGCTTGTAGTGTAACATATAGATGTGGTGTAAGATACAGGGGGTGCTTGTAGTGTAACATATAGATGTAGTGTAAGATACAGGGGGTGCTTGTAGTGTAACATATAGCTGTAGTGTAAGATACAGGGGGTGCTTGTAGTGTAACATATAGCTGTAGTGTAAGATACAGGGGGTGCTTGTAGTGTAACATATAGCTGTAGTGTAAGATACAGGGGGTGCTTGTAGTGTAACATATAGATGTAGTGTAAGATACAGGGGTGCTTGTAGTGTAACATATAGATGTGGTGTAAGATACAGGGGGTGCTTGTAGTGTAACATATAGATGTAGTGTAAGATACAGGGGTGCTTGTAGTGTAACATATAGATGTAGTGTAAGATACAGGGGTGCTTGTAGTGTAACATATAGATGTAGTGTAAGATACAGGGGGTGCTTGTAGTGTAACATATAGATGTGGTGTAAGATACAGGGGGTGCTTGTAGTGTAACATATAGATGTGGTGTAAGATACAGGGGGTGCTTGTAGTGTAACATATAGATGTGGTGTAAGATACAGGGGGTGCTTGTAGTGTAACATATAGATGTAGTGTAAGATACAGGGGGTGCTTGTAGTGTAACATATAGATGTAGTGTAAGATACAGGGGGTGCTTGTAGTGTAACATATAGATGTGGTGTAAGATACAGGGGGTGCTTGTAGTGTAACATATAGATGTAGTGTAAGATACAGGGGGTGCTTGTAGTGTAACATATAGATGTAGTGTAAGATACAGGGGGTGCTTGTAGTGTAACATATAGATGTGGTGTAAGATACAGGGGGTGCTTGTAGTGTAACATGTAGATGTAGTGTAAGATACAGGGGGTGCTTGTAGTGTAACATATAGATGTAGTGTAAGATACAGGGGGTGCTTGTAGTGTAACATATAGCTGTAGTGTAAGATACAGGGGGTGCTTGTAGTGTAACATATAGATGTAGTGTAAGATACAGGGGGTGCTTGTAGTGTAACATATAGATGTAGTGTAAGATACAGGGGGTGCTTGTAGTGTAACATATAGATGTAGTGTAAGATACAGGGGGTGCTTGTAGTGTAACATATAGCTGTAGTGTAAGATACAGGGGGTGCTTGTAGTGTAACATATAGATGTAGTGTAAGATACAGGGGGTGCTTGTAGTGTAACATATAGATGTAGTGTAAGATACAGGGGGTGCTTGTAGTGTAACATATAGATGTAGTGTAAGATACAGGGGGTGCTTGTAGTGTAACATATAGATGTAGTGTAAGATACAGGGGGTGCTTGTAGTGTAACATATAGCTGTAGTGTAAGATACAGGGGGTGCTTGTAGTGTAACATATAGATGTAGTGTAAGATACAGGGGGTGCTTGTAGTGTAACATATAGCTGTAGTGTAAGATACAGGGGGTGCTTGTAGTGTAACATATAGATGTAGTGTAAGATACAGGGGGTGCTTGTAGTGTAACATATAGATGTAGTGTAAGATACAGGGGGTGCTTGTAGTGTAACATATAGATGTAGTGTAAGATACAGGGGTGCTTGTAGTGTAACATATAGATGTAGTGTAAGATACAGGGGGTGCTTGTAGTGTAACATATAGCTGTAGTGTAAGATACAGGTGGGGTAGCAGTGTAATATAATATACAGGGGACGCAATGTAGCGTGAGATACAGAGGAAGGGTTTAATGTAAGGTAGAGGGTGTTTGTAGTGTAGTATACAGATGTGGTGTAATATACAGGGGAAGGGTTGTAGTGTATTATGCAGTAGTGTAATATATATATATATATATATGGAGTAGTGGTGTGATATACGGGGGGTGTAGTCACAAGTGTGTCGCGGACCTCGGGGGGATCTGGGATCAGACGATCACAGCGTTTTAGTTGATCGCAGATCCTCTTTACAGCCCCCACTCATCGTTTAGCTCGAGTGGGAACGCATCTAATTCCATTTGGTTCTGAAGGGGTTAATGTTTTTCTTCTATCCTGCTGAGATTTGTAGCTGTTAGTCGTGGCTGCAGCCCTCGCCCTTCTTCTATATAAACCCACTCCTTACTCTCGCCTATGGTGGCTATGGTTCATTCTATGCTGACCACTTTGAAGGAGCCTGTCTGCAGAGTAGCTGAGGGGTTAGTTTCCGTTGCAGCTGTGAAGTTTCCTGCTGGTGAAGCTGAGGAGCGCTATTTGTTTGTTTTTTCCCCACCCATTTGTCTTCCTTGTGTTGTTTTATTGTTGAAGTGAGACTAGTGTTTCTCTGGCTCTCACAGTACTCGGGGTGAGTTCAGGGACAGCGAGGGTCTAGGCATGCGACTGCACACAGGGAAAGGACCCGTCTAGGGATAGTATGGAATGCAGGGAGATACGTGGGGAGGGGCGTAGCGGGGGATACGCTGGGAGGGGCGTAGCGGGGGATACGCGGGGAGGGGCGTAGCGGGGGATACGCGGGGAGGGGCGTAGCGGGGGATACGCGGGGAGGGGCGTAGCGGGGGATACGCTGGGAGGGGCGTAGCGGGGGATACGCTGGGAGGGGCGTAGCGGGGGATACGCTGGGAGAGGCGTAGCGGGGGATACGCTGGGAGAGGCGTAGCGGGGGATACGCTGGGAGGGGCGTAGCGGGGGATACGCGGGGAGGGGCGTAGCGGGGGATACGCGGGGAGGGGCGTAGCGGGGGATACGCGGGGAGGGGCGTTTCGGGGGATACGCGGGGAGAGGCGTAGCGGGGGATACGCGGGTAGGGGCGTAGCGGGGGATACGCGGGGAGGGGCGTTTCGGGGGATACGCGGGGAGGGGCGTTTCGGGGGATACGCGGGGAGGGGCGTAGCGGGGGATACGCGGGGAGGGGCGTAGCGGGGGGATACGCGGGGAGGGGCGTACCGGGGGGATACGCGGGGTGTTTTAGTGTAACACACAGTTGTGTAAGATGCATGGGGGGAGTGTAATGTACAGGGGAGGCAGTGTTGTATGGCTATATAGGGGGCTGTAGGGTTCTATAGGTGTGAGTGCCGCAGCTGCTGCGATACCTGCTCCCCACTTTCCTTGCTCTGCAGCTCTGACACCAGCTGACCCCTGGCAGCAGCAGCAGATGAGTGCCCCCTCCCTCCAGGGCTGCAGCCCCCACACCAGCCTGGTGTGTGAGGATCTCCCATTGGCCTGGACGGTGCATCCTTCCTCTGCTGATGTCACTACCACTCATGTAGGAACTGAGCCCAGGCTGCATCATCTACTGCTGGGGCCACCGCTCGTGCTGCTGCTGCGGAGATCGGGGGGCTGCGGAGATCGGGGGCTGCAGGGAGCAGAGATCGGGGCTGCAGAGATCGGGGCTGCAGGGAGCAGAGATCGGGGGGCTGTAAGGAGCTGAGGTCGGGGGGCTGCAGAGATCAGGGGGCTGAGGTCGGGGGGCTGCAGAGATCAGGGGGCTGAGGTCGGGGGGCTGCAGAGATCAGGGGGCTTAAGCGGTCGGGGGGCTGCAGAGATCAGGGGGCTTAAGCGGTCGGGGGGCTGCGGAGATCAGGGGGCTGAGGTCGGGGGGCTGCAGAGATCAGGGAGCTGAGGTCGGGGGGCTGCGGAGATCAGGGGGCTGAGGTCGGGGGGGCTGCAGAGATCGGGAGGCTGCAGGGCAGGGGGCTGAGGTCGGGGGGCTGCAGAGGTCGGGGGGCTGCGGAGATCAGGGGGCTGAGGTCGGGGACTGCTTGAGCTCTTTGATGGGGCTGTACGGGAGGAGGATGCTTCCAGCCTGAGGCTCTGCTGTGCATCATCCAGGGGGTCCTGTGAAGCCCCCCAGTCTCCAGCCCTGACCATGCTGCTGAAGGAGTACAGGATCTGTATGCCGCTCACCGTGGAGGAGGTAGGTGCAGCAGGAAGGGTCAGTAAGGGGAGGATGGGGCATTCTTGGGCTATTAACCCTTGACCTTAGTAACTCTTTCATTGCCTGTGTTCTGCTGAGTGGGACTGTTAACCGCTTCCCTGCTGGAAGGAGCTCAGACCCCTCTCCAGTGGTGCATTCCTCCACAGTAACCCCTTATGAGCCAAGCTATGTAAATTCTCTGGCTGATGCTCAGCTTGTGGTGTGTTTGCTATTTGATACTTGTTATACTTTCACATCCATATGTAGTGATGTGTGGGGTCTAATAGTAAAGTTCAGAGCTGGGGCATTATCACAGGGGGCAATGGACAATCATGTGGGAATAACGGGGGAGCTGGGCTGCCATGGGGGTATCTCAAAGGAGCTAGGGTGTTCTGGGGCCATCACTGTGGAGCTGAGCCATCATGGGGCCATCACTGTGGAGCTGAGCCATCATGGGGCCATCACTGTGGAGCTGAGCCATCATGGGGCCATCACTGTGGAGCTGAGCCATCATGGGGCCATCACTGTGGAGCTGAGCCATCATGGGGCCATCACTGTGGAGCTGAGCCATCATGGGGCCATCACTGTGGAGCTGAGCCATCATGGGGCCATCACTGTGGAGCTGAGCCATCATGGGGCCATCACTGTGGAGCTGAGCCATCATGGGGCCATCACTGTGGAGCTGAGCCATCATGGGGCCATCACTGTGGAGCTGAGCCATCATGGGGCCATCACTGTGGAGCTGAGCCATCATGGGGCCATCACTGTGGAGCTGAGCCATCATGGGGCCATCACTGTGGAGCTGAGCCATCATGGGGCCATCACTGTGGAGCTGAGCCATCATGGGGCCATCACTGTGGAGCTGAGCCATCATGGGGCCATCACTGTGGAGCTGAGCCATCATGGGGCCATCACTGTGGAGCTGAGCCATCATGGGGCCATCACTGTGGAGCTGAGCCATCATGGGGCCATCACTGTGGAGCTGAGCCATCATGGGGCCATCACTGTGGAGCTGAGCCATCATGGGGCCATCACTGTGGAGCTAAGCCATCATGGGGACATCACTGTGGAGCTGAGCCATCATGGGGCCATCACTGTGGAGCTGAGCCATCATGGGGCCATCACTGTGGAGCTGAGCCATCATGGGGCCATCACTGTGGAGCTGAGCCATCATGGGGCCATCACTGTGGAGCTGAGCCATCATGGGGCCATCACTGTGAAGCTGAGCCATCATGGGGCCATCACTGTGGAGCTGAGCCATCATGGGGCCATCACTGTGGAGCTGAGCCATCATGGGGCCATCACTGTGGAGCTGAGCCATCATGGGGCCATCACTGTGGAGCTGAGCCATCATGAGGCCATCACTGTGGAGCTGAGCCATCATGGGGACATCACTGTGGAGCTGAGCCATCATGGGGCCATCACTGTAGAGCCGAGCCATCATGGGGCCATCACGGGAAAGCCGAGCCATCATGTGGTCATCACTGTGGAGCTGAGCCAAAATGGGGCCATCACGGGAGAGGCGAGCCATCACGTGGTCATCCTTGTGGAGCTGAGCCATAATGGGGCCATCACTGTGGAGCTGAGCCATCATGGGGCCATCACTGTGGAGCTGAGCCATCATGAGGCCATTACTGTGGAGCTGAGCCATCATGGGGCCATCACTGTGGAGCTGAGCCATCATGGGGCCATCACTGTGGAGCTGAGCCATCATGGGGCCATCACTGTGGAGCTGAGCCATCATGAGGCCATTACTGTGGAGCTGAGCCATCATGGGGCCATCACTGTGGAGCTAAGCCATCATGGGGCCATCCCTGTGGAGCTGAGCCATCATGGGGCCATCACAGGAGAGCCGAGCCATCACGTGGTCATCACTGTGGAGCTGAGCCATCATTGGGCCATCACGGAAGAGCCGAGCCATCACGTGGTCATCACTGTGAAGCTGAGCCATCATGGGTCCATCACGGTGGAGCTGGGCCATCATGGGGCCATCACTGTGGAGCTGAGCCATCATGGGTCCATCACGGTGGAGCTGGGCCATCATGGGTCCATCACGGTGGAGCTGGGCCATCATGGGTCCATCACGGTGGAGCTGGGCCATCATGGGGCCATCACGGTTTAGCTGGGCCATCATGGGGCCATCACGGTGGAGCTGGGCCATCACGGTGGAGCTGGGCCATCATGGGTCCATCACGGTGGAGCTGGGCCATCATGGGGCCATCACGGTTTAGCTGGGCCATCATGGGGCCATCACGGTGGAGCTGGGCCATCACGGTGGAGCTGGGCCATCATGGGGCCATCACGGTGGAGCTGGGCCATCATGGGGCCATCACGGTGGAGCTGGGCCATCATGGGGCCATCACAGGAGAGCTGGGGTAATATTGGGGCCATCCAGGTGTAACCCTTCCCCCTCCACTCAATCCTTCGCCCGGCATCTTGTATAGCGCCAATAACCCTTTCCGTGCTGGTCGGTGGGAATTAACTCTCTCAGCTCCCGAGCCGTTCCCAGTCTGTTAACCCTTCCTGCGCCGTGCTGTGGGGTGGAGACTGTGCGCGCTGTGGTTGTATCCTCTGCAGTGTTACAATGATGTGATGGTAGTTGTTACTTGTGACCACAGGATGGCGCTCTGCTGCTCTCCACATACTGCACCTACACATTGCACTACAGGCTCATCTACTGCCGACAACCTGCCTGTGTACATGTGAGATTATTTAAAGGGACGGTACATTTGTGTATCCACACAGTGTATCTACACAGAGTATCCACACACAGTGTATCTACACAGAGTATCCACACACAGTGTATCTACACAGAGTATCCACACACAGTGTATCTACACAGAGTATCCACACACAGTGTATCTACACAGAGTATCCACACACAGTGTATCTACACAGAGTATCCACACACAGTGTATCTACACAGAGTATCCACACACAGTGTATCTACACAGAGTATCCACACACAGTGTATCTACACAGAGTATCCACACACAGTGTATCTACACAGAGTATCCACACACAGTATCTACACAGAGTATCCACACACAGTATCTACACAGAGTATCCACACACAGTGTATCTACACAGAGTATCCACACACAGTGTATCTACACAGAGTATCCACACACAGTGTATCTACACAGAGTATCCACACACAGTGTATCTACACAGAGTATCCACACACAGTGTATCTACACAGAGTATCCACACACAGTGTATCTACACAGAGTATCCACACACAGTGTATCTACACAGAGTATCCACACACAGTGTATCTACACAGAGTATCCACACACAGTGTATCTACACAGAGTATCCACACACAGTGTATCTACACAGAGTATCCACACACAGTGTATCTACACAGAGTATCCACACACAGTGTATCTACACAGAGTATCCACACACAGTGTATCTACACAGAGTATCCACACACAGTGTATCTACACAGAGTATCCACACACAGTGTATCTACACAGAGTATCCACACACAGTGTATCTACACAGAGTATCCACACACAGTGTATCTACACAGAGTATCCACACACAGTGTATCTACACAGAGTATCCACACACAGTGTATCTACACAGAGTATCCACACACAGTGTATCTACACAGAGTATCCACACACAGTATCTACACAGAGTATCCACACACAGTGTATCTACACAGAGTATCCACACACAGTGTATCTACACAGAGTATCCACACACAGTGTATCTACACAGAGTATCCACACACAGTGTATCTACACAGAGTATCCACACACAGTGTATCTACACAGAGTATCCACACACAGTGTATCTACACAGAGTATCCACACACAGTGTATCTACACAGAGTATCCACACAGTATACAGTGTATCTACACAGAGCATCCACACAGTGTATCCACACACAGTGTATCTACACAGAGTATCCACACAGTATACAGTGTATCTACACAGAGCATCCACACAGTATACAGTGTATCTACACAGAGTATCCACACACAGTGTATCCACACAGAGCATCCACACACAGTGTATCCACACAGAGCATCCACACACAGTGTATCTACACAGAGTATCCACACACAGTATACAGAGTATCCACACACAGTATACAGAGTATCCACACACAGTATACAGAGTATCCACACACAGTATACAGAGTATCCACACACAGTATACAGAGTATCCACACACAGTATACAGAGTATCCACACACAGTGTATCTACACAGAGTATCCACACACAGTATACAGAGTATCCACACAGTATACAGAGTATCCACACACAGTGTATCTACACAGAGTATCCACACACAGTGTATCTACACAGAGTATCCACACACAGTATACAGAGTATCCACACAGTATACAGAGTATCCACACACAGTGTATCTACACAGAGTATCCACACACAGTATACAGAGTATCCACACACAGTGTATCTACACAGAGTATCCACACACAGTATACAGAGTATCCACACACAGTATACAGAGTATCCACACACAGTATACAGAGTATCCACACAGTATACAGAGTATCCACACACAGTATACAGAGTATCCACACACAGTATACAGAGTATCCACACAGTATACAGAGTATCCACACACAGTGTATCTACACAGAGTATCCACACACAGTATACAGAGTATCCACACACAGTATACAGAGTATCCACACAGTATACAGAGTATCCACACACAGTGTATCTACACAGAGTATCCACACACAGTATACAGTGTATCCACATCTGCTGCTGAGCGGCCTCCAGAGCAGTGATCTGATGTGTGGGGGGCGTCTCCGGGGGTCTCCAGGAGCCTGCGCCATGAATGGGAATAGACCGCAGCCGCCGCTCATTCAGGCTCCGCCGTTCACAAATCTGAGGCAGAAAGTATTAATGGAAGGAGCCATTCACTAAAGCAGCAGCAGCCGCCGGGCGGAGGAGAACAGCGCCTCCAGAGCGGAAATCATAACGTCCTCATCCCCCAACATCAGGAGCAATGTAACCGAGCATGGCAGGAGAAACAGTGCTGTGCAAGTGTGCCTGTATACCCTGTATACTGTACAGACCCCCCCCCCCTGTGTATATCTAATGTACAGACCCCTCCCCCTGTGTATATCTAATGTCCAGACCCCCCCGTGTATATCTAATATACAGACCCCCGTGTATGTGTAATGTACAGACCCCCGTGTATATCTAATGTACAGACCCCCCCGTGTATATCTAATATACAGACCCCCGTGTATGTGTAATGTACAGACCCCCCGTGTATGTCTAATGTACAGACCCCCCCGTGTATGTCTAATGTACAGACCCCCCCATGTATGTCTAATGTACAGACCCCCTGTGTATATCTAATATACAGACCCCCGTGTATGTGTAATGTACAGACCCCCTCCCCCCTGTGTATATCTAATGTCCAGACCCCCCGTGTATGTCTAATATACAGACCCCCCGTGTATGTCTAATATACAGACCCCCCGTGTATGTCTAATGTACAGACCCCCCCGTGTATGTCTAATGTACAGACCCCCCCCCGTGTATGTTTAATATACAGACCCCCCGTGTATATCTAATGTACAGACCCCCTGTGTATATCTAATATACAGACCCCCGTGTATGTGTAATGTACAGACCCCCCCCATGTATGTATAGATATCCATTTCGGCTCGAATGGGGCTCGGGAGCGCCGTCTCCCCTCAGGACGGGGCTCGGGAGCGCCGTCTCCCCTCATGACGGGGCTCGGGAGCGCCGTCTCCCCTCATGACGGGGCTCGGGAGCGCCGTCTCCCCTCATGACGGGGCTCGGGAGCGCCGTCTCCCCTCATGACGGGGCTCGGGAGCGTCGTCTCCCCGCAGGATGGGGCTCGGGAGCGCCGTCTCCCCGCAGGACGGGGCTCGGGAGCGCCGTCTCCCCGCAGGACGGGGCTCGGGAGCGCCGTCTCCCCTCAGGACGGGGCTCGGGAGCGCCGTCTCCCCTCATGACGGGGCTCGGGAGCGCCGTCTCCCCTCATGACGGGGCTCGGGAGCGCCGTCTCCCCTCATGACGGGGCTCGGGAGCGCCGTCTCCCCTCATGACGGGGCTCGGGAGCGTCGTCTCCCCGCAGGATGGGGCTCGGGAGCGCCGTCTCCCCGCAGGACGGGGCTCGGGAGCGCCGTCTCCCCGCAGGACGGGGCTCGGGAGCGCCGTCTCCCCTCAGGACGGGGCTCGGGAGCGCCGTCTCCCCTCAGGACGGGGCTCGGGAGCGCCGTCTCCCCTCAGGACGGGGCTCGGGAGCGCCGTCTCCCCTCAGGACGGGGCTCGGGAGCGCCGTCTCCCCTCAGGACGGGGCTCGGGAGCGCCGTCTCCCCTCAGGACGGGGCTCGGGAGCGCCGTCTCCCCTCAGGACGGGGCTCGGGAGCGCCGACTCCCCTCAGGAAGGGGCTCGGGAGCGCCGTCTCCCCTCAGGAAGGGGCTCGGGAGCGCCGTCTCCCCTCAGGAAGGGGCTCGGGAGCGCCGTCTCCCCTCAGGACGGGGCTCGGGAGCGCCGTCTCCCCTCAGGACGGGGCTCGGGAGCGCCGTCTCCCCTCAGGACGGGGCTCGGGAGCGCCGTCTCCCCTCAGGACGGGGCTCGGGAGCGCCGTCTCCCCTCAGGACGGGGCTCGGGAGCGCCGTCTCCCCTCAGGACGGGGCTCGGGAGCGCCGTCTCCCCTCAGGACGGGGCTCGGGAGCGCCGTCTCCCCTCAGGACGGGGCTCGGGAGCGCCGTCTCCCCTCAGGACGGGGCTCTGGAGCGCCGTCTCCCCTCAGGAAGGGGCTCTGGAGCGCCGTCTCCCCTCATGACGGGGCTCGGGAGCGCCGTCTCCCCTCATGACGGGGCTCGGGAGCGCCGTCTCCCCTCATGACGGGGCTCGGGAGCGCCGTCTCCCCTCATGACGGGGCTCGGGAGCGCCGTCTCCCCTCAGGACGGGGCTCGGGAGCGCCGTCTCCCCTCAGGACGGGGCTCGGGAGCGCCGTCTCCCCTCAGGACGGGGCTCGGGAGCGCCGTCTCCCCTCAGGACGGGGCTCGGGAGCGCCGTCTCCCCTCAGGACGGGGCTCGGGAGCGCCGTCTCCCCTCAGGACGGGGCTCGGGAGCGCCGTCTCCCCGCAGGACGGGGCTCGGGAGCGCCGTCTCCCCGCAGGACGGGGCTCGGGAGCGCCGTCTCCCCGCAGGACGGGGCTCGGGAGCGCCGTCTCCCCGCAGGACGGGGCTCGGGAGCGCCGTCTCCCCGCAGGACGGGGCTCGGGAGCGCCGTCTCCCCGCAGGACGGGGCTCGGGAGCGCCGTCTCCCCGCAGGACGGGGCTCGGGAGCGCCGTCTCCCCGCAGGACGGGGCTCGGGAGCGCCGTCTCCCCTCAGGACGGGGCTCGGGAGCGCCGTCTCCCCTCAGGACGGGGCTCGGGAGCGCCGTCTCCCCTCAGGACGGGGCTCGGGAGCGCCGTCTCCCCTCAGGACGGGGCTCGGGAGCGCCGTCTCCCCTCAGGACGGGGCTCGGGAGCGCCGTCTCCCCTCAGGACGGGGCTCGGGAGCGCCGTCTCCCCTCAGGACGGGGCTCGGGAGCGCCGTCTCCCCTCAGGACGGGGCTCGGGAGCGCCGTCTCCCCTCAGGACGGGGCTCGGGAGCGCCGTCTCCCCTCAGGACGGGGCTCGGGAGCGCCGTCTCCCCTCATGACGGGGCTCGGGAGCGCCGTCTCCCCTCATGACGGGGCTCGGGAGCGCCGTCTCCCCTCATGACGGGGCTCGGGAGCGTCGTCTCCCCGCAGGATGGGGCTCGGGAGCGCCGTCTCCCCGCAGGACGGGGCTCGGGAGCGCCGTCTCCCCTCAGGACGGGGCTCGGGAGCGCCGTCTCCCCTCAGGACGGGGCTCGGGAGCGCCGTCTCCCCGCAGGACGGGGCTCGGGAGCGCCGTCTCCCCGCAGGACGGGGCTCGGGAGCGCCGTCTCCCCTCATGACGGGGCTCGGGAGCGCCGTCTCCCCGCAGGACGGGGCTCGGGAGCGCCGTCTCCCCTCATGACGGGGCTCGGGAGCGCCGTCTCCCCTCATGACGGGGCTCGGGAGCGTCGTCTCCCCGCAGGACGGGGCTCGGGAGCGCCGTCTCCCCTCAGGACGGGGCTCGGGAGCGCCGTCTCCCCTCAGGACGGGGCTCGGGAGCGCCGTCTCCCCTCAGGACGGGGCTCGGGAGCGCCGTCTCCCCGCAGGACGGGGCTCGGGAGCGCCGTCTCCCCGCAGGACGGGGCTCGGGAGCGCCGTCTCCCCGCAGGACGGGGCTCGGGAGCGCCGTCTCCCCGCAGGACGGGGCTCGGGAGCGCCGTCTCCCCGCAGGACGGGGCTCGGGAGCGCCGTCTCCCCGCAGGACGGGGCTCGGGAGCGCCGTCTCCCCGCAGGACGGGGCTCGGGAGCGCCGTCTCCCCGCAGGACGGGGCTCGGGAGCGCCGTCTCCCCGCAGGACGGGGTTCGGGAGCGCCGTCTCCCCGCAGGAGAGTGCAGCACTTGATGCGATGATTAATTGACAGGAGCACTCCATATATTTTGACTTCTGCGCTCTCCCCTCCCCCGCAGCCTCCTTATATATTGTCACTTTGTCCGGTGACTTCCCATCCACTGTGTCCAGGGGCCCTGGGGCCACATAGTACCAGACTAACAAGGAAACCTGCGTCCACCGCCGCCGTCCTCTCCACCTCTGACAAACCTCTTCTGACAGCAAGACACGAGCCTCACCCCGGGGTCCCAAATCAGCCGAAATCAGACAAATTACACTAATGGTGCAGAGTCTGCAGATGAGGCGCAGGGAGGCGCAGAGAAGGGGAGTTACACAAAATGTAAATGATCATTTTCTTTCTATACTGACTGCAGCCATTGAATCTATGCATTCACTATAGATCTACAGGGTCGTGGTCGGGGGATTGTGGGTCTTTTCCGTTTCCTTGGGGTATTGTGCGGTCCTTTCCTTGCAGTTAGGGAATTGTGGGGTCTTCTCTCAGATGAGTGATTATGGGGTCCTCTTCTCGCGGTCGGTGGATTGTGGGGTCTTCTTGCAGTCAGGGGATTGTGGGGTCCTCTCTTCGTGGTCTGGGGGATTATGAGATCTCCTTGTGGTCGGTGGATTGTGGGGTTCTCTCCTTATGGTCGGGGGGATTGTGGGATCTTCTTCTTGCGGTTGGTGGATTGTGGGGTCATCTCGTAGTTAAGGGGGATTGTTAGATCTTCTCCTTGCGATCGGGTCATTGTTGGGTCCTCTCCTTTTGGTTTGGGGGATAGTGGGGTGCTCTCCCCATAGCCTGTGGATTGTGTAGTCCTCTCCTAGTGGTCGGGGGGAGTGTGAGGTCTTCTTGTGGTCTGGTGATTGTGGGGTCCTCTCCTTGTGGTTTGGGAGATAGTGGGGTGCTCTCCCCATAGCCTGTGGATTGTGTAGTCCTCTCCTAGTGGTCGGGGGGATTGTGAGGTCTTCTTGTGGTCTGGTGATTGTGGGGTCCTCTCCTTGTGGTTTGGGAGATAGTGGGGTGCTCTCCCCATAGCCTGTGGATTGTGTAGTCCTCTCCTAGTGGTAGGGGGGATTGTGAGGTCTTCTTGTGGTCTGGTGATTGTGGGGTCCTCTCCTTGTGGTTTGGGGGATAGTGGGGTGTTCTCCCCATAGCCTGTGGTGTCCCTTCCTAGTGGTCAGTGGATTGTGGTGTCCTCTCTTCATGATCTGGGGAATTGTGAGATATACTTGTGGTCGGTGGATTGTGGGATCTTCTCCTTGTGATCGGGGGGATTGTGGGATCTTCTCCTTGCGATCGGGGGATTGTGGGATCTTCTTGTGGTCAAGGGGATTGTTGGATTTTCTCCTTACGGTTGGTGTCTTGTGGGATCTTCTCCTTGTGGTTGAGGGGATTATGGGATCTTCTCCTTGCAGTCGGATTGTGGGGTCCTCTCTTCGTGGTCTGGGGGATTATGAGATCTCCTTGTGGTCGGTGGATTGTTGGGTTTCCTCCTTGTGGTCGAGGGGATTGTGGGATCTTCTCCTTGTAGTCGGGGGGATTGTGAGATCTTCTCCTTGCGGTCGGGTGATTGTGGGGTTCTCTCCTTGTGGTTTGGGGGGTAGTGGGGTGTTCTCCCCATAGCCTGTGGATTGTGGGATCCTCTCCTAGTGGTCGAGGGGATTGTGAGATCTTCTTGGGGTCTGGTGATTGTGGGGTCCCGTCTTTGTAGTTTGGGGGATAGTGGGGTATTCTCCCAATAGCCTGTGGATTTTGGGGGTCCTCTCCTAGTGGTTGAGGGGATTGTGGGGTCTTCTTGTAGTTGGTGGATTGTGGGGTCCTCTCTTCGTGGTCTGGGGGATTGTTTGGTTCTTTCCTTGTGGTCAGTGGATTGTGGGGTCCTCTCCTTGCGGTTGGTGGATTGTGGGGACCTCTCCTTGTAGTCGGGGGGATTTTTGGATCTTCTCTTTGCAGTCGGTGGATTGTGGGGTCTTCTCTTTTTGGTCTGGGGGATTGTGAGATCTCCTCATGGTTGGTGGACTGTGGGGTCCTCTCCTTGTGGTTGGGAGGATAGTGGGGTGTTCTCCCCATAGCCTGTGGATTTTGGGGCCTTCTCTCAGTTGGTGGACTGTGGGGTCCTCTACTCGCAGTCGGTTGATTGTGGGGTCTTCTTGTGGTTGGTGGATTGTGGGGTTCTCTCCTTGTGGTTGTGGGATCTTCTCCTCTCCGTCTTGGTCGTGGGATTGTGAGGTCCTCTCTTCGTGGTCTGGGCGATTTTGAGATCTTCTCTCGGTTGGTGGATTTTGGGGTCCTCTCCCCACGGTCATTTGATCCTCTTCTCTTGGTTGGGGGGATTGTGGGATCCTCTCTTTGTGGATGGTGGATCATCTTCTGACGGTTGGTGGATTGTAGGGTCCCCTCCTCATGATTGGGGGGCTTGTGGGATTCTCTCCTTGCGGTCGGTGGATTGTAGGGTCCTTCCTCACAGTCGGTGGATTGTGGAGACCACTCCTGGTTGGTGAATCCTCTTCTTGCAGTCTGAGGGGGTGGGGTGGATTGTTAGATCTTCTCCTTGCGACCGGTGGATTGTGGGGTTCTCTCCTTACAGTCAGTGGATCCTCTTTTTTTATGTTGGGTGGATTGTGGGATCTTCTTATGGTCGGTGGATTGTGGGGTCCTCTCCTTGCGGTCAGTGGATCCTCTTCTTGTAGTCGGGGGATTGTGGGGTCCTCTCCTTGTGGTTGGTAGATCCTCTCTTTGCGGTCGGTGAGTTGCAGGGTCCTCTCCTCGCAGTTGGGGGACTGCGGGGTCCTGTTCTCGCAGTCGGGGGATTGTGGGGTCCTCTCCTCGTGGTCGGGGGATTGCGGGGTCCTCTCCTCGTGGTCGGGGGATTGTGGGGTCCTCTCCTCATGGTCAGGGAATTGCGGGGTCCTCTCCTCGTGGTCGGGGGATTGCGGGGTCCTCTCCTCGTGGTCGGGGGATTGCGGGGTCCTCTCCTCGCGGTCAGGGGATTGCGGGGTCCTCTCCTCGCGGTTGGGGGATTGCGGGGTCCTCTCCTCGTGGTCTGGGGATTGGGGGGTCCTCTCCTCGTGGTCGGGGGATTGTGGGGTCCTCTCCTCGTGGTCGGGGGATTGCGGGGTCCTCTCCTCGTGGTCGGGGGATTGTGGGGTCCTCTCCTCGTGGTCGGGGGATTGCGGGGTCCTCTCCTCGTGGTCGGGGGATTGTGGGGTCCTCTCCTCGTGGTCGGGGGATTGTGGGGTCGTCTCCTCGTGGTCGGGGGATTGCGGGGTCCTCTCCTCGTGGTCGGGGGATTGTGGGGTCCTCTCTCCCTCCGGCTATAGCTTGTTTGTTGATGTCTCAGGACGGCGCTCGCCAGTGTAGAATAAACAGGAAACCGCCGCCCAACACTTCCCCTGATATAACCCTTGTCCTGCGCGGTGCGTGGACGTGACCGTGTCACCCGCTGTCACAAGCGGCTTTCACTTCCTGTGAGCGGGAGGAGGGTGATGGCGCCTGCGACCTCCACCCTGGAGACCCCCGCATCTCCATTCACTGACACATAGCTTATTCACCGCACGCTGCGGGTATATGTATGTATAAGGTGGCCCGATTGTAGGGTGTCGGGTGGTCTAGAATGTGTATGGAGGTTGCAGATTGAATAATAAGGTAATGAATGGACGGGTTACGTTTAATTATGTATATTCTTATAATTGTTTATCGGTCTATAGGCTCTTTAGCACGCGGTGGCGACGGTTGTCACTGTAATGACGTCATTTTAGAGCAAGACAGACAGAATAAGGCTATATATATATAAAGTTTGGAGACACCTTCTCATTCAAAGAGTTTTCTTTATTTTCATGACTGAAAATTGCAGATTCACATTGAAGGGATCAAAACTATGGATTATCACATGTGGAATGAAATACGTAACAAAAAAGTGTGACACAAGTGACAGGTAGTCACCGGAAATGGTTTTCCAACAGTCTTGAAGGAGTTCCCAGAGATGCTTAGCACTTGTCGGCCCTTTTGCCTTCACTCTGCGGTCCAGCTCACCCCAATCCATCTCGATTGGGTTCAGGTCTGGTGACTGTGGAGGCCAGGTCATCTGGTGTAGCACCCCATCACTCTCCTTCTTAGTCACATAGCCCTTACACAGCCTGGAGGTGTGTTTGGGGTCATTGTCCTGCTCAAAAATAAATGATGGTCCAATTAAACACAAACCGGATGGAATAGCACGCTGCTGCAAGATGCTGTGGTAGCCATGCTGGTTCAATTTTAAATAAATCCAGAATAGTGTCAGCAGCAAAGCCCCCCCCCCCACACCATCACACCTCCTCCTCCATGCTTCACGGTGGGAACCAGCCATGTAGAGTCCATCCGTTCACCTTTTCTACAAAGACACGGTGGTTGGATCCAAAGATCTCAAATATGGACTCATCAGACCAAAGCACAGATTTCCACTGGTCTAATGTCCATTCCTTGTGTTCTCTTCTGCTTGTTGCCGGTCCTTAGCAGGGGTTTCCTAGCAGCTATTTTACCATGAAGGCTGCTGCACAAAGTCTCCTCTTAACAGTTGTTCTAGAGATGTGTCTGCTGCTAGATCTCTGTGTGGCATTGACCTGGTCTCTAATCTGAGCTGCTGTTAACCTGCGATTTCTGAGGCTGGTGACTCGGATAAACTTATCCTCCGCAGCAGAGGTGACTCTTGGTCATGTGAGACAGTTTCTTTGTAGAGTTTGATGGTTTTGGTCACTGTACTTGGGGACACTTTCAAAGTTTTCCCAATTTTTCGGACTGACTGACCTTCATTTCTTAAAGTAATGATGGTAACTCGTTTTTCTTTACTTAGCTGCTTTTTTCTTGCCATAATACAAATTCTGACAGAGTATTCAGTAGGACTATCAGCTGTATCCACCTTCTGCACAACACAACTGATGGTCCCAACCCCATTTTATAAGGCAATATATTTATATATACATACATACATACATACATACATACATACATACATACATACATACATACATACATACATACATACATACATATACACACACTCTCACACACACACGCACAATCAGGGTAAGCGTCGTTCCCAGATCCGCTGGTAATGGAGCCACTAATTCCCGCTTTCGGATTCTTGTGTTTAATTACATTTCAGGAAATGAGAAAACGAGAACATATTGGAGCCGGGGGGGGGGGGGGGGGGGGAGTGGAGGAGGGGGGGCAGGGAGGGGCTTCACTGCGGATCCTCTGCCCCTAAGTGCTTCATCTCCTTACACAACATCTGTCTATTTAGGATCAGACGAGATTTACAGAATTAAGAAAGAGAAAGAAAGGATAGAAGGAGACAGCGATGGGGGAGGGGAAGTGGGGGTGACAAGGAGGAAAAGGGGGCGAAGGGGCAGCAAGGCAAAAAGGGACGAGGAGAGGGGGAAATAGGGGTAAAGGATGGAGGGGAAGAAGCTACAAAAGAAAAGGGGAGATCGGGTGTAAGTGGGGGCAAAGGATGGGGAGAACAAGCAGCAAATATGGGGGTAAAGAATTAAAATGAGAAAGGGGAGATCCAGGGCAAATTGGAGGCCAAACAAAGGAAGGACAATGGAGGAAACAAGTAACAAGAGGAGGAAGGGGCAACGAGGGAGGTCTTACAGGAGGTGGGGGGGCAAGTGACACAGTAAGAGAGGGTAGATGAAGTCAGCAAGGGTGAAATGTACGGCATACATGGGAGAGGATGAGGACGCAGGAAGGTGAGGCCTGGGGCTAATGGTGGCAGATGAGCTGAATCAGGGGGCAACAAGAAGACTGGAGGCAAAGATGGGGCAGCAAGGAGGAAAGCAAGAGGAGGACAGGGGAAATGGAAAATAAGAGGAGGGGACGGGGCAACAAGATAAAAGGACGGGGGAAATGGAAAATAAGAGGAGGGGACGGGACAACAAGAGAAAAGGTCAGGGGGAATGGAGAATAGAAGGGAGGGGACAACAAGATAAAAGGTCAGGGGAAATGGAAAATAGGAGGGAGGGGACGGGGCAACAAGATAAAAGGTCAGGGGAAATGGAAAATAAGAGGGGGGGGACGGGGCAACAAGATAAAAGGTCAGGGGAAATGGAAAATAAGAGGGGGGGACGGGGCAACAAGATAAAAGGTCAGGGGAAATGGAGAATAGAAGGGAGGGGACGGGACAACAAGATAAAAGGTCAGGGGAAATGGAAAATAGGAGGGAGGGGACGGGGCAACAAGATAAAAGGTCAGGGGAAATGGAGAATAGAAGGGAAGGGAATGGGCAACAAGATAAAAGGTCAGGGGAAATGGCAAATAAGAGGGAGGGGACGGGGCAACAAGATAAAAGGTCAGGGGGAATGGAAAATAAGAGGGAGGGGACGGGGCAACAAGATAAAAGGTCAGGGGGAAATAGAAAATAAGAGGAGAGGGACGGGACAACAAGATAAAAGGAGGTCAGGGGGAAATGGAAAATAGGAGGGAGGGGACGGGGCAACAAGATAAAAGGTCAGGGGAAATGGAGAATAGAAGGGAAGGGACGGGGCAACAAGATAAAAGGTCTGGGGAAATGGAGAATAGAAGGGAAGGGAATGGGCAACAAGATAAAAGATCAGGGGAAATGGAAAATAAGAGGGAGGGGACGGGACAACAAGATAAAAGGTCAGGGGAAATGGAAAATAGGAGGGAGGGGACGGGGCAACAAGATAAAAGGACGGGGGAAATGGAAAATAGGGAGGGGACGGGGCAACAAGATAAAAGGACGGGGGAAATGGAAAATAGGAGGGAGGGGACGGGGCAACAAGATAAAAGGACGGGGGAAATGGAAAATAGGAGGGAGGGGACGGGGCAACAAGATAAAAGGACGGGGGAAATGGAAAATAGGAGGGAGGGGACGGGGCAACAAGATAAAAGGACGGGGGAAATGGAAAATAGGAGGGAGGGGACGGGGCAACAAGATAAAAGGACGGGGGAAATGGAAAATAGGAGGGAGGGGACGGGGCAACAAGATAAAAGGACGGGGGAAATGGAAAATAGGAGGGAGGGGACGGGGCAACAAGATAAAAGGACGGGGGAAATGGAAAATAGGAGGGAGGGGACGGGGCAACAAGATAAAAGGAAGGGGGAAATGGAAAATAGGAGGGAGGGGACGGGGCAACAAGATAAAAGGTCGGGGGAAATGGAAAATAAGAGGGAGGGGACGGGGCAACAAGATAAAAGGTCAGGGGAAATGGAAAATAGGAGGGAGGGGACGGGGCAACAAGATAAAAGGTCAGGGGAAATGGAAAATAAGAGGGAGGGGACGGGGCAACAAGATAAAAGGTCGGGGGAAATGGAAAATAGGAGGGAGGGGACGGGGCAACAAGATAAAAGGACGGGGGAAATGGAAAATAGGACGGAGGGGACGGGGCAACAAAATAAAAGGAGGTCAGGGGGAAATGGAAAATAGGAGGGAGGGGACGGGACAACAAGATAAAAGGTCAGGGGGAAATGGAGAATAAGAGGGGGGGACGGGGCAACAAGATAAAAGGTCAGGGGAAATGGAGAATAAGAGGGGGGGGACGGGGCAACAAGATAAAGGGTCAGGGGAAATGGAGAATAGAAGGGAGGGGACGGGACAACAAGATAAAAGGTCAGGGGAAATGGAAAATAGGACGGAAGGGATGGGGCAACAAGATAAAAGGTCAGGGGAAAATGGAAAATAGGAGGGAGGGGACGGGGCAACAAGATAAAAGGTCAGGGGGAAATGGAAAATAGGAGGGAGGGGACGGGGCAACAAGATAAAAGGTCAGGGGAAATGGAGAATAGAAGGGAAGGGACGGGACAACAAGATAAAAGGTCAGGGGGAAATGGAGAATAAGAGGGGGGGACGGGGCAACAAGATAAAAGGTCAGGGGGAAATGGAGAATAAGAGGGGGGGACGGGGCAACAAGATAAAAGGTCAGGGGAAATGGAGAATAGAAGGGAGGGGACGGGACAACAAGATAAAAGGTCAGGGGGAAATGGAAAATAAGAGGAGAGGGACGGGACAACAAGATAAAAGGTCAGGGGAAATGGAGAATAGAAGGGAGGGGACGGGACAACAAGATAAAAGGTCAGGGGGAAATGGAAAATAAGAGGAGAGGGACGGGACAACAAGATAAAAGGTCAGGGGGAAATGGAAAATAGGAGGGAGGGGACGGGGCAACAAGATAAAAGGTCAGGGGAAATGGAGAATAGAAGGGAAGGGACGGGACAACAAGATAAAAGGTCAGGGGGAAATGGAGAATAAGAGGGGGGGACGGGGCAACAAGATAAAAGGTCAGGGGGAAATGGAGAATAAGAGGGGGGGACGGGGCAACAAGATAAAAGGTCAGGGGAAATGGAGAATAGAAGGGAAGGGACGGGGCAACAAGATAAAAGGTCAGGGGAAATGGAGAATAGAAGGGAAGGGAATGGGCAACAAGATAAAAGGTCAGGGGAAATGGAAAATAAGAGGGAGGGGACGGGGCAACAAGATAAAAGGTCGGGGGAAATGGAAAATAAGAGGGAGGGGACGGGGCAACAAGATAAAAGGTCAGGGGAAATGGAAAATAGGAGGGAGGGGACGGGGCAACAAGATAAAAGGTCAGGGGAAATGGAAAATAAGAGGGAGGGGACGGGGCAACAAGATAAAAGGTCAGGGGAAATGGAAAATAGGAGGGAGGGGAAGGGGCAACAAGATAAAAGGACGGGGGAAATGGAAAATAGGACGGAGGGGACGGGGCAACAAGATAAAAGGTCAGGGGAAATGGAGAATAGAAGGGAGGGGACGGGACAACAAGATAAAAGGTCAGGGGGAAATGGAAAATAAGAGGAGAGGGACGGGACAACAAGATAAAAGGTCAGGGGGAAATGGAAAATAGGAGGGAGGGGACGGGGCAACAAGATAAAAGGTCAGGGGAAATGGAGAATAGAAGGGAAGGGACGGGACAACAAGATAAAAGGTCAGGGGGAAATGGAGAATAAGAGGGGGGGACGGGGCAACAAGATAAAAGGTCAGAGGGAAATGGAGAATAAGAGGGGGGGACGGGGCAACAAGATAAAAGGTCAGGGGAAATGGAGAATAGAAGGGAGGGGACGGGACAACAAGATAAAAGGTCAGGGGGAAATGGAAAATAAGAGGAGAGGGACGGGACAACAAGATAAAAGGTCAGGGGAAATGGAGAATAGAAGGGAGGGGACGGGACAACAAGATAAAGGGTCAGGGGGAAATGGAGAATAAGAGGGGGGGACGGGGCAACAAGATAAAAGGTCAGGGGAAATGGAAAATAGGACGGAGGGGACGGGGCAACAAGATAAAAGGAGGTCAGGGGGAAATGGAAAATAGGAGGGAGGGGACGGGACAACAAGATAAAAGGAGGTCAGGGGGAAATGGAAAATAGGAGGGAGGGGACGGGACAACAAGATAAAAGGTCAGGGGAAATGGAGAATAGGAGGGAGGGGACGGGGCAACAAGATAAAAGGTCAGGGGAAATGGAAAATAAGAGGGAGGGGACGGGGCAACAAGATAAAAGGTCAGGGGAAATGGAAAATAAGAGGGAGGGGATGGGGCAACAAGATAAAAGGTCAGGGGAAATGGAAAATAGGAGGGAGGGGACGGGGCAACAAGATAAAAGGACGGGGGAAATGGAAAATAGGAGGGAGGGGACGGGGCAACAAGATAAAAGGACGGGGGAAATGGAAAATAGGACGGAGGGGACGGGGCAACAAGATAAAAGGAGGTCAGGGGGAAATGGAAAATAGGAGGGAGGGGACCGGACAACAAGATAAAAGGAGGTCAGGGGGAAATGGAAAATAGGAGGGAGGGGACGGGACAACAAGATAAAAGGTCAGGGGGAAATGGAGAATAAGAGGGGGGGACGGGGCAACAAGATAAAAGGTCAGGGGAAATGGAGAATAAGAGGGGGGGGACGGGGCAACAAGATAAAAGGTCAGGGGAAATTGAGAATAGAAGGGAGGGGACGGGACAACAAGATAAAAGGTCAGGGGGAAATGGAAAATAAGAGGAGGGGACGGGACAAGATAAAAGGACGGGGGAAATGGAAAATAGGACGGAAGGGATGGGGCAACAAGATAAAAGGTCAGGGGAAAATGGAAAATAGGAGGGAGGGGACGGGGCAACAAGATAAAAGGTCAGGGGAAATGGAAAATAAGAGGGGGGGGGGACGGGGCAACAAGATAAAAGGTCAGGGGAAATGGAGAATAGAAGGGAGGGGACGGGACAACAAGATAAAAGGTCAGGGGGAAATGGAAAATAAGAGGAGAGGGACGGGACAACAAGATAAAAGGAGGTCAGGGGAAATGGAAAATAGGAGGGAGGGGACGGGGCAACAAGATAAAAGGTCAGGGGAAATGGAGAATAGAAGGGAGGGGACGGGACAACAAGATAAAAGGTCAGGGGGAAATGGAAAATAAGAGGAGAGGGACGGGACAACAAGATAAAAGGTCAGGGGAAATGGAGAATAGAAGGGAAGGGACGGGACAACAAGATAAAAGGTCAGGGGGAAATGGAGAATAAGAGGGGGGTCCGGGGCAACAAGATAAAAGGTCAGGGGGAAATGGAGAATAAGAGGGGGGGACGGGGCAACAAGATAAAAGGTCAGGGGAAATGGAGAATAGAAGGGAAGGGACGGGGCAACAAGATAAAAGGTCAGGGGAAATGGAGAATAGAAGGGAAGGGAATGGGCAACAAGATAAAAGGTCAGGGGAAATGGAAAATAAGAGGGAGGGGACGGGGCAACAAGATAAAAGAGGAGGACGGGGGAAATGGAAAATAGGAGGGAGGGGACGGGGCAACAAGATAAAAGGTCAGGGGGAAATGGAAAATAAGAGGAGGGGACGGGACAAGATAAAAGGACGGGGGAAATGGAAAATAGGACGGAAGGGATGGGGCAACAAGATAAAAGGTCAGGGGAAAATGGAAAATAGGAGGGAGGGGACGGGGCAACAAGATAAAAGGACGGGGGAAATGGAAAATAGGAGGGAGGGGACGGGGCAACAAGATAAAAGGACGGGGGAAATGGAAAATAGGAGGGAGGGGACGGGGCAACAAGATAAAAGGTCAGGGGAAAATGGAAAATAGGAGGGAGGGGACGGGGCAACAAGATAAAAGGACGGGGGAAATGGAAAATAGGAGGGAGGGGACGGGGCAACAAGATAAAAGGACGGGGGAAATGGAAAATAGGAGGGAGGGGACGGGGCAACAAGATAAAAGGTCAGGGGAAATGGAAAATAGGAGGGAGGGGACGGGGCAACAAGATAAAAGGACTGGGGAAATGGAAAATAGGAGGGAGGGGACGGGGCAACAAGATAAAAGGACGGGGGAAATGGAAAATAGGACGGAGGGGACGGGGCAACAAGATGAAAGGAGGACAGGGGAAATGGAAAATAGGAGGGAGGGGACGGGGCAACAAGATAAAAGGTTAGGGGAAATGGAAAATAAGAGGAGGGGACGGGGCAACAAGATAAAAGGCCGGGGGAAATGGCAAATAGGAGGGAGGGGACGGGGCAACAAGATAAAAGGTCAGGGGGAAATGGAAAATAAGAGGAGGGGACGGGGCAACAAGATAAAAGGACGGGGGAAATGGAAAATAGGAGGGAGGGGACGGGGCAACAAGATAAAAGGTCAGGGGAAATGGAAAATAAGAGGAGGGGACGGGGCAACAAGATAAAAGGAGGTCAGGGGGAAATGGAAAATAGGAGGGAGGGGACGGGGCAACAAGATAAAAGGATGGGGGAAATGGAAAATAGGAGGGAGGGGACGGGGCAACAAGATAAAAGGTCAGGGGGAAATGGCAAATAGGAGGGAGGGGACGGGGCAACAAGATAAAAGGTCAGGGGGAAATGGAAAATAAGAGGAGGGGACGGGGCAACAAGATAAAAGGAGGTCAGGGGGAAATGGAAAATAGGAGGGAGGGGACGGGGCAACAAGATAAAAGGTCAGGGGAAAATGGAAAATAGGAGGGAGGGGACGGGGCAACAAGATAAAAGGACTGGGGAAATGGAAAATAGGAGGGAGGGGACGGGGCAACAAGATAAAAGGACGGGGAAAATGGAAAATAGGAGGGAGGGGACGGGGCAACAAGATGAAAGGAGGACAGGGGAAATGGAAAATAGGAGGGAGGGGACGGGGCAACAAGATAAAAGGTTAGGGGAAATGGAAAATAAGAGGAGGGGACGGGGCAACAAGATAAAAGGCCGGGGGAAATGGCAAATAGGAGGGAGGGGACGGGGCAACAAGATAAAAGGTCAGGGGGAAATGGAAAATAAGAGGAGGGGACGGGGCAACAAGATAAAAGGACGGGGGAAATGGAAAATAGGAGGGAGGGGACGGGGCAACAAGATAAAAGGTCAGGGGAAATGGAAAATAAGAGGAGGGGACGGGGCAACAAGATAAAAGGAGGTCAGGGGGAAATGGAAAATAGGAGGGAGGGGACGGGGCAACAAGATAAAAGGATGGGGGAAATGGAAAATAGGAGGGAGGGGACGGGGCAACAAGATAAAAGGTCAGGGGGAAATGGCAAATAGGAGGGAGGGGACGGGGCAACAAGATAAAAGGTCAGGGGGAAATGGAAAATAAGAGGAGGGGACGGGGCAACAAGATAAAAGGAGGTCAGGGGGAAATGGAAAATAGGAGGGAGGGGACGGGGCAACAAGATAAAAGGCCGGGGGAAATGGAAAATAAGAGGGGGGGGGACGTGGTAACAAGATAAAAGGTCAGGGGAAATGGCAAATAGGACGGCGGGGACGGGGCAACAAGATGAAAGGAGGTCAGGGGGAAATGGAAAATAAGAGGAGGGGACGGGGCAACAAGATAAAAGGTCAGGGGAAATGGAGAATAGAAGGGAAGGGAATGGGCAACAAGATAAAAGGCCGGGGGAATGGAAAATAGGAGGGAGGGGACGGGGCAACAAGATAAAAGGTCGGGGGAAATGGAAAATAGGAGGGAGGGGACGGGGCAACAAGATAAAAGGACGGGGAAAATGGAAAATAGGAGGGAGGGGACGGGGCAACAAGATAAAAGGCCGGGGAATGGAGAATAGGAGGGAGGGGACGGGGCAACAAGATAAAAGGACGGGGGAAATGGAAAATAGGAGGGAGGGGACGGGGCAACAAGATAAAAGGTCAGGGGAAATGGCAAATAGGACAGAGGGGACGGGGCAACAAGATAAAAGGTCAGGGGAAATGGAAAATAGGAGGGAGGGGACGGGGCAACAAGATAAAAGGCCGGGGGAATGGAGAATAGGAGGGAGGGGGACGGGGCAACAAGATAAAAGGACGGGGGAAATGGAAAATAGGAGGGAGGGGACGGGGCAACAAGATAAAAGGTCGGGGGAAATGGAGAATAGGAGGGAGGGGACGGGGCAACAAGATAAAAGGATGGGGGAAATGGAAAATAGGAGGGAGGGGACGGGGCAACAAGATAAAAGGTCAGGGGAAATGGAGAATAGGACGGAGGGGACGGGGCAACAAGATAAAAGGTCAGGGGAAATGGAAAATAGGAGGGAGGGGACGGGGCAACAAGATAAAAGGACGGGGGAAATGGAAAATAGGAGGGAGGGGGACGGGGCAACAAGATAAAAGGATGGGGGAAATGGCAAATAGGAGGGAGGGGACGGGGCAACAAGATAAAAGGACGGGGGAAATGGAAAATAGGAGGGAGGGGACGGGGCAACAAGATAAAAGGAGGTCAGGGGGAAATGGAAAATAGGAGGGAGGGGACGGGGCAACAAGATAAAAGGACGGGGGAAATGGAAAATAGGAGGGTGGGGACGGGGCAACAAGATACAAGGACGGGGGAAATGGCAAATAGGAGGGAGGGGACGGGGCAACAAGATAAAAGGACGGGGGAAATGGAAAATAAGAGGGAGGGGACGGGACAACAAGCTAAAAGGATGGGGGAAATGGCAAATAGGAGGGAGGGGGACGGGGCAACAAGATAAAAGGCCGGGGGAAATGGAAAATAGGACAGAGGAGACGGGGCAACAAGATAAAAGGAGGTCAGGGGAAATGGAAAATAAGAGGGAGGGGACGGGGCAACAAGATAAAAGAGGAGGACAAGGCGCAACAAGATAAGATAGTAAACCGGGGAGCAAATGGGGGGAAGGAGGGAGGGGACGTGATGCAGCAGCATGGAGGTGGGCATTATGTTCAGGAACCCTCACTCACTCTAAACAAATCTACAAAGGAGAGCAACACCTGAAGCGACCACGTGAGGAAGGCGACTATCAGCCGAAACGTAGGCATTGGTCGCAATAAGCGCCATGATCTCTCCGATGTAAAGAAATAGTTTTCACTTGCAAAAACCCATAGTGTGCAGAGTATCTATAACGAATGTTTCCTGGGACTCCACCCGAACACTTGCACCTTACATTGCTGATTAGAGTGCACGCCTTTTTCCTTTGTTTACTATATGAATCCCTTACTTGGCAGATAACAGGGAGCACTAGCGGACACGGTCCTGTGATTACTCCCGGCGACTTATGGATCCTGATGAATGGCGGAAATCTTCCTCTTCCGCTTCCTCATCTCCTTTTCATTTCTGTGCTCCCGCTGATTCCAATACCTAATGCCTGCACCTGGGAAAGCTGGGTGATCACAGCCCAGATCTCATTATAGCTGGCACCCAGCTCTCCCAGACCCCTCACATCACCAGCTCTTCCCTCTCAGGACCCTGGGAAAGCTGGGTGATCACAGCCCAGATCTTATTATAGCTGGCACCCAGCTCTCCCAGACCCCTCACATCACCAGCTCTTCCCTCTCAGGACCCTGGGAAAGCTGGGTGATCACAGCCCAGATCTCATTATAGCTGGCACCCAGCTCTCCCAGACCCCTCACATCACCAGCTCTTCCCTCTCAGGACCCTGGGAAAGCTGGGTGATCAGAGCCCAGATCTTATTATAGCTGGCACCCAGCTCTCCCAGACCCCTCACATCACCAGCTCTTCCCTCTCAGGACCCTGGGAAAGCTGGGTGATCACAGCCCAGATCTTATTATAGCTGGCGCCCAGCTCTCCCAGACCCCTCACATCACCAGCTCTTCCCTCTCAGGACCCTGGGAAAGCTGGGTGATCACAGCCCAGATCTCATTATAGCTGGCACCCAGCTCTCCCAGACCCCTCACATCACCAGCTCTTCCCTCTCAGGACCCTGGGAAAGCTGGGTGATCACAGCCCAGATCTCATTATAGCTGGCACCCAGCTCTCCCAGACCCCTCACATCACCAGCTCTTCCCTCTCAGGACCCTGGGAAAGCTGGGTGATCACGGCATAGATGTCATTATAGCTGGCACCCAGCTCTCCCAGACCCCTCACATCACCAGCTCTTCCCTCTCAGGACCCTGGGAAAGCTGGGTGATCACAGCCCAGATCTCATTATAGCTGGCACCCAGCTCTCCCAGACCCCTCACATCACCAGCTCTTCCCTCTCAGGACCCTGGGAAAGCTGGGTGATCAGAGCCCAGATCTTATTATAGCTGGCACCCAGCTCTCCCAGACCCCTCACATCACCAGCTCTTCCCTCTCAGGACCCTGGGAAAGCTGGGTGATCACAGCCCAGATCTTATTATAGCTGGCGCCCAGCTCTCCCAGACCCCTCACATCACCAGCTCTTCCCTCTCAGGACCCTGGGAAAGCTGGGTGATCACAGCCCAGATCTCATTATAGCTGGCACCCAGCTCTCCCAGACCCCTCACATCACCAGCTCTTCCCTCTCAGGACCCTGGGAAAGCTGGGTGATCACAGCCCAGATCTCATTATAGCTGGCACCCAGCTCTCCCAGACCCCTCACATCACCAGCTCTTCCCTCTCAGGACCCTGGGAAAGCTGGGTGATCACAGCCCAGATCTTATTATAGCTGGCACCCAGCTCTCCCAGACCCCTCACATCACCAGCTCTTCCCTCTCAGGACCCTGGGAAAGCTGGGTGATCACAGCCCAGATCTCATTATAGCTGGCACCCAGCTCTCCCAGACCCCTCACATCACCAGCTCTTCCCTCTCAGGACCCTGGGAAAGCTGGGTGATCACAGCCCAGATCTCATTATAGCTGGCACCCAGCTCTCCCAGACCCCTCACATCACCAGCTCTTCCCTCTCAGGACCCTGGGAAAGCTGGGTGATCACAGCCCAGATCTCATTATAGCTGGCACCCAGCTCTCCCAGACCCCTCACATCACCAGCTCTTCCCTCTCAGGACCCTGGGAAAGCTGGGTGATCACAGCCCAGATCTCATTATAGCTGGCACCCAGCTCTCCCAGACCCCTCACATCACCAGCTCTTCCCTCTCAGGACCCTGGGAAAGCTGGGTGATCACAGCCCAGATCTCATTATAGCTGGCACCCAGCTCTCCCAGACCCCTCACATCACCAGCTCTTCCCTCTCAGGACCCTGGGAAAGCTGGGTGATCACAGCCCAGATCTTATTATAGCTGGCACCCAGCTCTCCCAGACCCCTCACATCACCAGCTCTTCCCTCTCAGGACCCTGGGAAAGCTGGGTGATCACAGCCCAGATCTTATTATAGCTGGCACCCAGCTCTCCCAGACCCCTCACATCACCATCTCTTCCCTCTCAGGACCCTGGGAAAGCTGGGTGATCACAGCCCAGATGTCATTATAGCTGGCACCCAGGTCTCCCAGACCCCTCACATCACCAGCTCTTCCCTCTCAGGACCCTGGGAAAGCTGGGTGATCACAGCCCAGATCTTATTATAGCTGGCACCCAGGTCTCCCAGACCCCTCACATCACCAGCTCTGCCCTCTCAGGACCCTGGGAAAGCTGGGTGATCACGGCATAGATATCATTATAGCTGGCACCCAGCTCTCCCAGACCCCTCACATCACCAGCTCTGCCCTCTCAGGACCCTGGGAAAGCTGGGTGATCACAGCCCAGATGTCATTATAGCTGGCACCCAGCTCTCCCAGACCCCTCACATCACCAGCTCTTCCCTCTCAGGACCCTGGGAAAGCTGGGTGATCACAGCCCAGATCTTATTATAGCTGGCACCCAGCTCTCCCAGACCCCTCACATCACCAGCTCTTCCCTCTCAGGACCCTGGGAAAGCTGGGTGATCACAGCCCAGATCTTATTATAGCTGGCACCCAGGTCTCCCAGACCCCTCCCATCACCAGCTCTGCCCTCTCAGGACCCTGGGAAAGCTGGGTGATCACGGCATAGATATCATTATAGCTGGCACCCAGCTCTCCCAGACCCCTCACATCACCAGCTCTGCCCTCTCAGGACCCTGGGAAAGCTGGGTGATCACGGCATAGATGTCATTATAGCTGGCACCCAGCTCTCCCAGACCCCTCACGTCTCCAGCTCTTCCCTCTCAGGACCCTGGGAAAGCTGGGTGATCACAGCCCAGATCTTATTATACTTGGCACCCAGCTCTCCCAGACCCCTCACATCACCAGCTCTTCCCTCTCAGGACCCTGGGAAAGCTGGGTGATCACAGCCCAGATCTCATTATAGCTGGCACCCAGCTCTCCCAGACCCCTCACATCACCAGCTCTTCCCTCTCAGGACCCTGGGAAAGCTGGGTGATCACGGCACAGATCTCATTATAGCTGGCACCCAGGTCTCCCAGACCCCTCACATCACCAGCTCTTCCCTCTCAGGACCCTGGGAAAGCTGGGTGTTCACAGGCCAGATCTTATTATAGCTGGCACCCAGGTCTCCCAGACCCCTCACATCACCAGCTCTTCCCTCTCAGGACCCTGGGAAAGCTGGGTGATCACAGCCCAGATCTTATTATACCTGGCATCCAGCTCTCCCAGACCCCTCACATCACCAGCTCTTCCCTCTCAGGACCCTGGGAAAGCTGGGTGATCACGGCACAGATCTCATTATATCTGGCACCCAGCTCTCCCAGACCCCTCACATCACCAGCTCTGCCCTCTCAGGACCCTGGGAAAGCTGGGTGATCACAGCCCAGATCTCATTATAGCTGGCACCCAGCTCTCCCAGACCCCTCACATCACCATCTCTTCCCTCTCAGGACCCTGGGAAAGCTGGTTGACTGATCAGTGCTGCGTCCTTCACAAAGGTAACGCTATATGTTAGTGGAAATACCCCCAGATTACAGCCGCTATTTCCAGTTCCGCGGCGGCTATTAATACGCTCACACACGCGACCCCCGCCATTGTTTAGATGTCACCATGGTGACATTGGTCATATGTCCAGGGTGGGCTCTTTGGCCGCTCAATGAAACCAGAGCCCCCCATTAGTGGAATGACACTGAGACAGCGGCTCCCGGTGGCCGCTCAGGTTGCAGACAAGTCGTCATCATCTTTCCATTCAATCCTCATACCAGGAAGAATCAGATCACAAAGGTCACTGACAGCAAGCAGAGGTGTGAGAATGGTGAGAACTGACATACAGAGCAGATATGTCACTGACAGCAAGCAGAGGTGTGAGAATGGTGAGGACTGACATACAGAGCAGATATGTCACTGACAGCAAGCAGAGGTGTGAGAATGGTGAGGACTGACATACAGAGCAGATCTCCTGTCACTGACAGCAAGCAGGGGTGTGAGAATGGTGAGCACTGACATTCAGAGCAGATATGTCACTGACAGCAAGCAGAGGTGTGAGAATGGTGAGCACTGACATTCAGAGCAGATATGTCACTGACAGCAAGCAGAGGTGTGAGAATGGTGAGCACTGACATTCAGAGCAGATATGTCACTGACAGCAAGCAGAGGTGTGAGAATGGTGAGGACTGACATACAGAGCAGATATGTCACTGACAGCAAGCAGAGGTGTGATAATGGTGAGCACTGACATTCAGAGCAGATATGTCACTGACAGCAAGCAGAGGTGTGAGAATGGTGAGGACTGACATACAGAGCAGATCTCCTGTCACTGACAGCAAGCAGAGGTGTGAGAATGGCGAGGACTGACATACAGAGCAGATCTCCTGTCACTGACAGCAAGCAGAGGTGTGAGAATGGAGAAAACTAACATACAGAGCAGATATGTCCCTGACAGCAAGCAGAGGTCTGAGAATGGAAAGGACTGACATACAGAGCAAATATCCTGTCACTGACAGCAAGCAGAGATGTGAGAATGGAGAGGACTGACATGCAAAGCGGATCTCCTGTCACTGACAGCAAGCAGAGGTGTGAGAATGGAGAGGACTGACATTCCGAGCAGATCTCCTGTCACTGACAGCAAGCAGAGGTGTGAGAATGGAGAGGACTGACATACAGAGCGGATCTCCTGTCACTGACAGCAAGCAGAGGTGTGAGAATGGTGAGGACTGACATACAGAGCAGATCTGTCACTGACAGCAAGCAGAGATGTGAGAATGGTGAGGACTGACATTCCGAGCAGATCTCCTGTCACTGACAGCAAGCAGAGGTGTGAGAATGGTGAGGACTGACATACAGAGCAGATCTGTCACTGACAGCAAGCAGAGGTGTGAGAATGGTGACCACTGACATTCCGAGCAGATCTCCTGTCACTGACAGCAAGCAGAGGTGTGAGAATGGTGACCACTGACATTCCGAGCAGATCTCCTGTCACTGACAGCAAGCAGAGGTGTGAGAATGGTGACCACTGACATTCCGAGCAGATTTCCTGTCACTGACAGCAAGCAGAGGTGTGAGAATGGTGAGGACTGACATACAGAGCAGATCTCCTGTCACTGACAGCAAGCAGAGGTGTGAGAATGGAGAGGACTGACATACAGAGCAGATCTCCTGTCACTGACAGCAAGCAGAGGTGTGAGAATGGTGAGGACTGACATACAGAGCGGATCTCCTGTCACTGACAGCAAGCAGAGGTGTGAGAATGGAGAGGACTGACATACAGAGCAGATCTCCTGTCACTGACAGCAAGCAGAGGTGTGAGAATGGTGAGGACTGACATACAGAGCAGATCTCCTGTCACTGACAGCAAGCAGAGGTGTGAGAATGGTGAGGACTGACATACAGAGCAGATCTCCTGTCACTGACAGCAAGCAGAGGTGTGAGAATGGAGAGGACTGACATACAGAGCGGATCTCCTGTCACTGACAGCAAGCAGAGGTGTGAGAATGGTGAGGACTGACATACAGAGCAGATCTGTCACTGACAGCAAGCAGAGATGTGAGAATGGTGAGGACTGACATTCCGAGCAGATCTCCTGTCACTGACAGCAAGCAGAGGTGTGAGAATGGAGAGGACTGACATACAGAGCAGATCTCCTGTCACTGACAGCAAGCAGAGGTGTGAGAATGGTGACCACTGACATTCCGAGCAGATCTCCTGTCACTGACAGCAAGCAGAGGTGTGAGAATGGTGACCACTGACATTCCGAGCAGATCTCCTGTCACTGACAGCAAGCAGAGGTGTGAGAATGGTGAGGACTGACATACAGAGCAGATCTCCTGTCACTGACAGCAAGCAGAGGTGTGAGAATGGAGAGGACTGACATACAGAGCAGATCTCCTGTCACTGACAGCAAGCAGAGGTGTGAGAATGGTGAGGACTGACATACAGAGCGGATCTCCTGTCACTGACAGCAAGCAGAGGTGTGAGAATGGAGAGGACTGACATACAGAGCAGATCTTCTGTCACTGACAGCAAGCAGAGGTGTGAGAATGGAGAGGACTGACATACAGAGCGGATCTCCTGTCACTGACAGCAAGCAGAGGTGTGAGAATGGAGAGGACTGACATACAGAGCAGATCTCCTGTCACTGACAGCAAGCAGAGGTGTGAGAATGGTGAGGACTGACATACAGAGCAGATCTCCTGTCACTGACAGCAAGCAGAGGTGTGAGAATGGAGAGGACTGACATACAGAGCAGATCTCCTGTCACTGACAGCAAGCAGAGGTGTGAGAATGGTGAGGACTGACATACAGAGCAGATCTGTCACTGACAGCAAGCAGAGATGTGAGAATGGTGAGGACTGACATTCCGAGCAGATCTCCTGTCACTGACAGCAAGCAGAGGTGTGAGAATGGTGAGGACTGACATACAGAGCAGATCTGTCACTGACAGCAAGCAGAGGTGTGAGAATGGTGACCACTGACATTCCGAGCAGATCTCCTGTCACTGACAGCAAGCAGAGGTGTGAGAATGGTGACCACTGACATTCCGAGCAGATCTCCTGTCACTGACAGCAAGCAGAGGTGTGAGAATGGTGACCACTGACATTCCGAGCAGATTTCCTGTCACTGACAGCAAGCAGAGGTGTGAGAATGGTGAGGACTGACATACAGAGCAGATCTCCTGTCACTGACAGCAAGCAGAGGTGTGAGAATGGAGAGGACTGACATACAGAGCAGATCTCCTGTCACTGACAGCAAGCAGAGGTGTGAGAATGGTGAGGACTGACATACAGAGCGGATCTCCTGTCACTGACAGCAAGCAGAGGTGTGAGAATGGAGAGGACTGACATACAGAGCAGATCTCCTGTCACTGACAGCAAGCAGAGGTGTGAGAATGGTGAGGACTGACATACAGAGCAGATCTCCTGTCACTGACAGCAAGCAGAGGTGTGAGAATGGTGAGGACTGACATACAGAGCAGATCTCCTGTCACTGACAGCAAGCAGAGGTGTGAGAATGGAGAGGACTGACATACAGAGCGGATCTCCTGTCACTGACAGCAAGCAGAGGTGTGAGAATGGTGAGGACTGACATACAGAGCAGATCTGTCACTGACAGCAAGCAGAGATGTGAGAATGGTGAGGACTGACATTCCGAGCAGATCTCCTGTCACTGACAGCAAGCAGAGGTGTGAGAATGGAGAGGACTGACATACAGAGCAGATCTCCTGTCACTGACAGCAAGCAGAGGTGTGAGAATGGTGAGGACTGACATACAGAGCGGATCTCCTGTCACTGACAGCAAGCAGAGGTGTGAGAATGGAGAGGACTGACATACAGAGCAGATCTTCTGTCACTGACAGCAAGCAGAGGTGTGAGAATGGAGAGGACTGACATACAGAGCGGATCTCCTGTCACTGACAGCAAGCAGAGGTGTGAGAATGGAGAGGACTGACATACAGAGCAGATCTCCTGTGACTGACAGCAAGCAGAGGTGTGAGAATGGAGAGGACTGACATACAGAGCGGATCTCCTGTCACTGACAGCAAGCAGAGGTGTGAGAATGGTGAGGACTGACATACAGAGCAGATCTCCTGTCACTGACAGCAAGCAGAGGTGTGAGAATGGAGAGGACTGACATACAGAGCAGATCTCCTGTCACTGACAGCAAGCAGAGGTGTGGGAATGGTGAGGACTGACATACAGAGCAGATCTCCTGTCACTGACAGCAAGCAGAGGTGTGAGAATGGTGAGGACTGACATACAGAGCAGATCTCCTGTCACTGACAGCAAGCAGAGGTGTGAGAATGGTGAGGACTGACATACAGAGCAGATCTCCTGTCACTGACAGCAAGCAGAGGTGTGAGAATGGAGAGGACTGACATACAGAGCAGATCTCCTGTCACTGACAGCAAGCAGAGGTGTGAGAATGGTGAGGACTGACATACAGAGCAGATCTCCTGTCACTGACAGCAAGCAGAGGTGTGAGAATGGTGAGGACTGACATACAGAGCGGATCTCCTGTCACTGACAGCAAGCAGAGGTGTGAGAATGGAGAGGACTGACATACAGAGCAGATCTTCTGTCACTGACAGCAAGCAGAGGTGTGAGAATGGAGAGGACTGACATACAGAGCGGATCTCCTGTCACTGACAGCAAGCAGAGGTGTGAGAATGGAGAGGACTGACATACAGAGCAGATCTGTCACTGACAGCAAGCAGAGGTGTGAGAATGGAGAGGACTGACATACAGAGCAGATCTCCTGTCACTGACAGCAAGCAGAGGTGTGAGAATGGTGAGGACTGACATACAGAGCGGATCTCCTGTCACTGACAGCAAGCAGAGGTGTGAGAATGGAGAGGACTGACATACAGAGCGGATCTCCTGTCACTGACAGCAAGCAGAGGTGTGAGAATGGAGAGGACTGACATACAGAGCAGATCTGTCACTGACAGCAAGCAGAGGTGTGAGAATGGAGAGGACTGACATACAGAACAGATCTCCTGTCACTGACAGCAAGCAGAGGTGTGAGAATGGAGAGGACTGACATACAGAGCAGATCTGTCACTGACAGCAAGCAGAGGTGTGAGAATGGAGAGGACTGACATACAGAGCAGATCTGTCACTGACAGCAAGCAGAGGTGTGAGAATGGAGAGGACTGACATACAGAGCGGATCTCCTGTCACTGACAGCAAGCAGAGGTGTGAGAATGGAGAGGACTGACATACAGAGCGGATCTCCTGTCACTGACAGCAAGCAGAGGTGTGAGAATGGAGAGGACTGACATACAGAGCGGATCTCCTGACAGGATATGATGGCGGTGACGTCAGACACAAGCAGGGAAATGTGGAGGAGTCTCGTGTGATTAAGATTCTGGGAGACGTCTGAAGACTCCGCACACAGAGGACCCTGCCCAGACCATTGTGTGTGTGAGGACGGAGTGTCCCAGTACACAGCGTGCCCCCAGACCCCGCAACCCCCCACCCAAACCCAGAAACTGCAGCAAGAAGGTATCCAGGAGATGAGTACACCCCCATCACACTCACACGGGACAGCTCTCATCAACATCCTGCATTATACTCCAGAGCTGCACTCACTATTCTGCTGGTGCCGTCACTGTGTACATACATTACTGATCCTGAGTTACCTCCTGTATTATACTCCAGAGCTGCACTCACTATTCTGCTGGTGCCGTCACTGTGTACATACATTACTGATCCTGAGTTACCTCCTGTATTATACTCCAGAGCTGCACTCACTATTCTGCTGGTGCAGTCACTGTGTACATACATTACATTACTGATGCTGAGTTACCTCCTGTATTATACTCCAGAGCTGCACTCACTATTCTGCTGGTGCAGTCACTGTGTACATACATTACTGATCCTGAGTTACCTCCTGTATTATACTCCAGAGCTGCACTCACTATTCTGCTGGTGCAGTCACTGTGTACATACATTACTGATCCTGAGTTACCTCCTGTATTATACTCCAGAGCTGCACTCACTATTCTGCTGGTGCAGTCATTGTGTACATACATTACATTACTGATCCTGAGTTACCTCCTGTATTATACTCCAGAGCTGCACTCACTATTCTGCTGGTGCAGTCATTGTGTACATACATTACTGATCCTGAGTTACCTCCTGTATTATACTCCAGAGCTGCACTCACTATTCTGCTGGTGCAGTCACTGTGTACATACATTACTGATCCTGAGTTACCTCCTGTATTATACTCCAGAGCTGCGCTCACAGTCACTGTGTCTTGCTGTTGTGGGTGCGGGCTGAGGTACGCGGTACACATATTTGGGTACATTGCGGTGCTGGCTCTCACATCACAGAGCACATGGGGCGCTGACGCTCTTGGGTGGCACTGCTGCTCCTCAATCTGGACAGCTTTGGTCCGGTGCCACCGCTGCTCTCTGGTTGCAGCCTGCTCTGAGCCTCGCAGTAGACTCATTAACCCTTCATTTCCCAGTGTGAAGGTGGAGGCGTTGGTGGGGGAGGGGGGTTTACTTTCTCCTTCCCCATCTTATCGTTTTGCCTGCGTCCCCATATTCTCACAATTTCTCGTTTCCGAGGCGCCGGCCCCAATTTACGATTTATCGGAAACGTTATTTTTTTTTTTAAATAATTCATTAAGCGAAAAATATGCAAAAAAAATGGAAACCGTTCAAAGACGTAAATAGAAAAACGTCAGGTCTTCTGCATGCGGCTATCGGATGGAGGGTGACGGGGGCCGGGTGTGACCTCCGCGACATTTAACCCCGTACAATGTGGCGCCATTCACAATATAATGCGCTTTTGTCGCTTCATTTTTTGCAAATGTCTCGATTTCAATTTTTTAAAGAATTTTGAATATTTTTTTCCCTGGATGTTTAATCAATCGGGAATGGTGGAGGAAAAAAAATCTAATTTTATTTTTTTTTGCTTTTGGTGCATAAAAATCTTATTTTTTTGTTTATTTTTCGGACGGGAGTCAGGATATCACAAGGCAAAAATGTCAAAACCAAAATATGCCGTCTCAAAACTTTTGACTGTATATATAAAAAATAGTAGACATCTGTAGAAGTGGGTTCCTCAGGGGTGTATACAGTAGTAAGCTCCTCAGGGGTGTATACAGTAGTAAGCTCCTCAGGGGTGTATACAGTAGTAAGCTCCTCAGGGGTGTATACAGTAGTAAGCTCCTCAGGGGTGTATACAGTAGTAAGCTCCTCAGGGGTGTATACAGTAGTAAGCTCCTCAGGGGTGTATACAGTAGTAAGCTCCTCAGGGGTGTATACAGTAGTAAGCTCCTCAGGGGGTGTATACAGTAGTAAGCTCCTCAGGGGTGTATACAGTAGTAAGCTCCTCAGGGGTGTATACAGTAGTAAGCTCCTCAGGGGGTGTATACAGTAGTAAGCTCCTCAGGGGTGTATACAGTAGTAAGCTCCTCAGGGGGTGTATACAGTAGTAAGCTCCTCAGGGGGAGTATACAGTAGTAAGCTCCTCAGGGGGAGTATACAGTAGTAAGCTCCTCAGGGGGTGTATACAGTAGTAAGCTCCTCAGGAGTGTATACAGTAGTAAGCTCCTCAGGGGGTGTATAGAGTAGTAAGCTCCTCAGGGGTGTATACAGTAGTAAGCTCCTCAGGGGTGTATACAGTAGTAAGCTCCTCAGGGGTGTATACAGTAGTAAGCTCCTCAGGGGATGTATACAGTAGTAAGCTCCTCAGGGGGTGTATACAGTAGTAAGCTCCTCAGGGGGTGTATACAGTAGTAAGCTCCTCAGGGGGTGTATACAGTAGTAAGCTCCTCAGGGGGTGTATACAGTAGTAAGCTCCTCAGGGGGTGTATACAGTAGTAAGCTCCTCAGGGGTGTATACAGTAGTAAGCTCCTCAGGGGGTGTATACAGTAGTAAGCTCCTCAGGGGTGTATACAGTAATAAGCTCCTCAGGGGTGTATACAGTAGTAAGCTCCTCAGGGGATGTATACAGTAGTAAGCTCCTCAGGGGGTGTATACAGTAATAACCTCCTTAGGGGGTGTATACAGTAGTAAGCTCCTCAGGAGGAGTATACAGTAGTAAGCTCCTCAGGAGTGTATACAGTAGTAAGCTCTTCAGGGGGTGTATACAGTAGTAAGCTCCTCAGGGGGTGTATACAGTAGTAAGCTCCTCAGGGGGTGTATACAGTAGTAAGCTCCTCAGGGGTGTATACAGTAGTAAGCTCCTCAGGGGGTGTATACAGTAGTAAGCTCCTCAGGGGGTGTATACAGTAATAACCTCCTTAGGGGGTGTATACAGTAGTAAGCTCCTCAGGGGGTGTATACAGTAGTAAGCTCCTCAGGGGTGTATACAGTAGTAAGCTCCTCAGGGGTGTATACAGTAGTAAGCTCCTCAGGGGGTGTATACAGTAGTAAGCTCCTCAGGGGGTGTATACAGTAGTAAGCTCCTCAGGGGGTGTATACAGTAGTAAGCTCCTCAGGGGGTGTATACAGTAGTAAGCTCCTCAGGGGGTGTATACAGTAGTAAGCTCCTCAGGGGGTGTATACAGTAGTAAGCTCCTCAGGGGGTGTATACAGTAGTAAGCTCCTCAGGGGGTGTATACAGTAGTAAGCTCCTCAGGGGGTGTATACAGTAGTAAGCTCCTCAGGGGGTGTATACAGTAGTAAGCTCCTCAGGGGGTGTATACAGTAGTAAGCTCCTCAGGGGGTGTATACAGTAGTAAGCTCCTCAGGGGGTGTATACAGTAGTAAGCTCCTCAGGGGTGTATACAGTAGTAAGCTCCTCAGGGGGTGTATACAGTAGTAAGCTCCTCAGGGGGTGTGAGGCAAATCCCGGGATATGAAGATGAATTATGACTCCAGTCATGATCGCTCATCACTCCCTGGCAGTGCCCCCTCCCTTCTTGTTCTCAGTGTTCCACTTACACCTCCATGGCCATCTCCTGTGATATGGAGATGAGGTGGTGTGGGAACAATGGACACAGGATGACTCCCTGCCGTCACCCTGTAACAAGAGTTGTATCTCATTATAAGGCTATGGAAATAGCCAGACAGAACGACTCCAGTAAAAAATGGTTCATATCTCGCAAGCCATATTTCCGATAAATATGGCAACCATAAAAATGGTGTCTCCGCATGCGGACGATGCCGGCACACCCTTTTTATGGGAGCAGGACATTGGGAAATGCCCCAGGCGTGATATCAGCCAATGGGGAACTGGCAGACAGGTCATGAGTCCCCTCGTTCTGTAGCTAAATTCATAACTGTCACAATGAGAGCATTGGCGTCCGCCTACGACGCTCCCAGGCAAAGTTATGGCCATATTCCATGTTGTGGATATTGTCCATAACTCCAGCCAGGGGTGGAGCAGTGCTCCCTGTGAGGTCACTAAGGTAGGAGGGGACCTGGATTTGCCCAGGTTGATAACCCTACTTCGGCCATTTTCCAGTGTTCTTTTCGCTGGGGGCACGTGTAGGAAACATCTGTGGGAAGGATCCTAGAAACCTGGGTACAGCGCCCCCCTGTGGCCAGACGCAACAAGGTAACTGCTGGAACTGTGTATGCCTGTTTGTAACCCATGCTTTGATTGTAACTGTACTCTGACATATGTATATTCTGTAGATTCCCTATTGTATATATTGTAGTTTCTAGTGTGCTTTAGGCTGATTAAATTATATAATTAATCTTGGGCTGTTCTGTTATCTCGATCTTGAATCCCACGTCTGTGTGTTCGGCTAATAGTTACCGTAAATCGGTTGGTGGCAGCGAATTGTGCCAAGGATTATTGTGGGGAGGCCAGTGAGATTCGGGGAGATTTTATATATTCCGCCCGCGGAGGTCGGGGGAATATATACCTTACTCTCACCGGGGACCCTTCAATAATCGGCATAAGTAGTATAGCGGCCTCCTTGCTTATGGTCGGGCAATTCCATAATTGGCCTGACTATAAGAGGGGCGCTAGAGAGCGCGTCACGTGCTCTGTCTGTCGGTCGGGAGGTATAAAGGAGGGGTGACCCCCACTTGTTACCCCCCGATTGTGACGTACTGGTAGCCAGCGCGGGGGATTTCTGAGTGACCCCCCCGGTGGTTTGTGACATATTGGTGGCATAGCGGTGGGATCGAGATAATAGTGTGTGTGAGTGTGAGACCCATACTCCCAGACACTAAAGACTGCCTGCAGCAGCTGTGGCTGCTGGGGTCTTCAGACTAGCTCAACACTAGAGTGTCAGAGTGCAGATACTGTAAGGTGTGTGGAGGCATCAGGTGTCAGTTCTGTGTCAGTGACCAAAAGTCTGCAAGAATGGCTGATGGCACCAGGAGCAGAGCTATGCAACTGGCCAATGCTAAGGCAGGAGCCGAAGAGAGGGAGGACGGTGCTGTGGACAGCAATGAGGAGGTTGCCCACGAGTCCTCCAGGAGCTCGACGCCAGAAAACCGTTCTGCCGAGGACATTGCGCAACCTGGCACTGCTGGACAAGATGAGGAGGAGCTCACCCAAGGTTCCTCAACGAGCCAGATGCCAGCCCTCCGCTCTGAAAGGGACAGTGAATCGCCTAGCTCTGCAGCGTGCCGCAGATCACCACGTGCCATTCCACCGAGCCTGGGAGGCTCGGATAGCCTTCTTCAAATGGCTATGGCCCTTCTCCAGGCTGGAGACCAGAAGGGCTACAAGGAACTCCTGGCAGAGCGCAGGGCAGAGCGGCAGGCAGCGCGTGACGCTGAGGCTGCGGAGCGGCACGCAGAGCGTGAGGCTGCGGAGCGAGAGCGGCAGGCAGCGCGTGAAGAGCGAGAGCGACAGGCAGACCGTGACTACCAGCTGCAGCTAGCTCAGCTCCGGCCCTCATCAGCCACATGTGACCTTCGAGACACCAAACTTCCAAAGGTCCGTGTTGAGGACTTCCCAGTGCTGGAGAAGGATGGAGACTTGGACTCTTTCTTGACTGCTTTTGAACGGACTTGCTTGCAGCACCATCTGGACAAGGACCAGTGGGCCAAATACCTGACCCCCCGTTTAAGGGGTAAGGCCCTGGATATCCTTGGGGACTTGCCTGCTGAGGCAGATCAGGGCTACGACACCATCAAGCGGGCCCTGATCCAACAGTACAACCTCACTCCAGAGTCCTACCGCAAGAAGTTCCGGAGCCTACAGAAGGGACCAAAGGACTCCTGGGCTGACCACCGGCGGGCACTTGCCCGAGCTGCCGACCACTGGACCCAAGGCCTGCAGCTTTCCACCGGACCGGAGATCCTGGACTTGTTCATCACGGAGCAACTCTTGTGGAACTGCCCTGAGGATCTCCGCCAGTTCATCCGAGACCAGAAGCCAAAGGGGTCCACGGCTACAGCTGCCCTTGCCGATGACTACACCAACAACCGGGCCCCTGAGGCCAGGAGAGCGGCCACCAGCAGCACCTGGAGAGGGGGTAAGATGAATTCGGCGACTGCCCCACCTGCCCCTAGACTGCAGGGGGTGTCCCCCTCAACTCCCCTCTCCAGGCCCGTGGCGGAACCAAGACGGTGCCACCAGTGCAACCTACCTGGACACTTCAAGGCCATGTGCCCTCAGCGTCCCAAGGCCCCGGCTCCGTCCCCGTCCCAAGGGCCGCCCAAGGTGTATTGTGTGGGTGGGGGTGGTGGTAGGTCCCTGGACAGCTTCCAACCTGTCACCGTCGGCCGGTCTGTGACCATAGGACTGCGAGACAGCGCCTCGGAGGTGACTCTGGTGCGGCCTGAGATGGTGTCCCCCCAAGACTTGATCCCTGGAAAAACCCTCGCTGTCTCCGGGATTGGAGGCACTGACCCGGCGCTGCCTGTTGCTGACATTTATGTGGACTGGGGCGCAGGGCGGGGGGTGAGGGAGGTGGGGGTAACTGATCGGATCCCTGCAAACGTGCTACTTGGGACAGATTTGGGGCAGATAACCTCCCAGTTTGGGCCCCCCCCAAGGGCTGAACCTTCAGCCCGTACTGACATGACTCCTAACAATGTTAATGTGTTATCTATGAATGATGTAAGGGAGGAGGGAGTGAACTCTGATATTTCTGCTTGCATAGACACCATAGACACACACTCAGCTGCAGCTGTGACAGGGGAGGGGGTCAGAGAAAGGTGTGACAATGCCTCTACAAGTAATCAGCCTGTGAGCTGGGATCTGTTGCCCTCTGCAGGGATAAGCAGAGAGCAGGGTGCTGCAGGGGGAGGACCAGTGTGTGGGGTGGGGGCTACCACAGCAAATGTGGGGTCCCCAGAGATTTCACAGCGGGGTTCTGTTGCTGCAGGAGGGGAACAGGCAGGTGAGATTGGGGCCGGTCCAGGAGCGGAAGTGCTCCCAGGTAAGATCTCGGTGCATGGTTCCCCCACAACCGGGGTGTCAGGAAGCCAGGTAGGTCTGCCTGAACCGGCGACTTGGTCAGGAACGGAGGAGCAGGCACGACCCACGGTCGCAGCGGCTGTGGCCGCTGTCACCCGCAGTGGGAGTGCTGGAAGCCAAGGGGCCTCCCGGAGGTCCGATAGCTCTTCCCCTTCTGACCAAGTGGCAGCCGAGTCAGGTGGAGGCCAGGACACAGGTCCCGGGGTACTGACTGAAGATGTGACAGTCTCGTCGATTCTGGCCACATCTAGTCAGGGGTTTCAGGCAGCGTTAGAAGCTGACGACAGCCTGAAAGCTCTTAAGGAGCAGGCGGCACAGCCTCCCTCGGACTCGGACCCGGAGCGAGTGGTCTGGGACCAAGGACGGCTGTACCGGGCCACGGTCCAGCAGGGTTCACCGGAGGCGTGGCCCAGGGACCGACAGTTGGTGGTACCCTATCCGTTCCGGACGGAGTTGTTGCGGATCGCACATGAGATTCCGATGGCCGGACACCTAGGGATCGCTAAGACCAAGGCCAGGTTAAACCAGCATTTCTACTGGCCAAAAATGGGGGCCGATGTGGCTGCCTACTGCCGTTCGTGTGAAACCTGTCAGAGAGTGGGGAAGGCGGGGCCACACCCCAAAGCCCCACTAGTATCTCTGCCAATCATCGATGAGCCTTTCAGGAGGGTGGCTGTGGATCTGGTCGGCCCGCTGGCCATCCCCAGCAGCTCCGGGAAACGCTTCATACTGACGGTAGTGGACTATGCCACCCGGTACCCGGAAGCAGTGGCCTTGTCGTCCATTCGGGCTGACAAGGTGGCCACCGCATTGCTGGAGATTTTCTCCCGAGTGGGTTTTCCCCAGGAAATGCTCACTGACCGGGGGACCCAATTCATGTCCCAGCTGATGGAGGCCCTCTGTAAGCAAGTCCAGGTGCGACATCTGGTGGCCAGCCCGTACCATCCACAGACTAATGGCCTGTGCGAGCGGTTCAATGGCACCTTAAAGCAGATGCTTAAGATGTTGGTCGACTCCCATGGGCGTGACTGGGAGCGGTATCTCCCACACCTGTTATTTGCTTACCGGGAGGTTCCACAGGCCTCAACAGGATTCTCACCGTTTGAGCTCCTGTACGGGCGACGTGTGCGGGGCCCCCTGGCTCTGGTGAAAGAGGCTTGGGAAGGGGATTTGGCCACCCCTGGAGTGTCGGTTATCGAGTATGTCATGCGCTTCCGGGACAAAATGCAGGCCTTGACGCAACTGGTACACGACAATATGGCTCAAGCCCAGGCCGATCAGAAGCGTTGGTACGACCAGAACGCTTGTGAGAGGACCTACCAAGTGGGTCAAAAGGTGTGGGTACTGGTCCCCGTACCACAGGACAAGCTTCAGGCAGCCTGGGAAGGCCCATACCTCGTGTACCAGCAGCTCAACCCTGTAACGTACCTGGTCACCCTGGACCCTGCCCGTGGAAGGCGGAAGCCCTTCCATGTGAACATGATGAAGGCACATCATGAGCGGGAGGCATGTGCGCTCCCCGTGTGCAACCTGCCCGAGGAGGGAGAAGCGGAAACCCTCTTGGATATGCTAGCCCAGGTTAGGGCAGGCGGATCCATTGAGGATGTGGAGGTTGGCCACCAGCTCTTGGAAGACCAACGGTCCCAGCTGTGGGCCACCCTCCTCCCCTTCCGGGGGTTGTTTACCAACCAGCCCGGAAGGACTGACTTGGCTGTCCATCACGTGGACACTGGGGATCATCCCCCGATCCGGCGTTCAGCATATCGGGTCTCCCTGGAGGTGCAGCAACACATGCGCCAGGAGATTGACGAGATGCTGAAGCTGGGGGTGATCCAGGCATCCAACAGCGCTTGGGCCTCGCCTGTAGTCCTCGTCCCTAAGAAGGACCGAACCACTCGGTTCTGCGTGGACTACAGGGGGCTCAATGCGGTCACGGTCGCCGATGCGTACCCAATGCCACGCATCGATGACCTGCTCGATCAGTTGGCCGGGGCTCAGTACCTGACCATCATGGATCTGAGCCGGGGATATTGGCAGATCCCCCTGACTCGCAAGGCCAGGGAACGCTCTGCCTTTATTACCCCATTTGGACTGTACGAGTCCACGGTGATGCCATTCGGGATGAGGAATGCCCCTGCCACTTTCCAGCGGATGGTCAACACCCTGCTCAAGGGACTTGAAGGGTACGCGGCCGCGTACCTGGATGACATTGCCGTCTTCAGTCCCACCTGGGAGGACCACCTAGAGCATCTAGCACAGGTGCTCAGGCGGATCCACCGGGCAGGTTTGACCATCAAGCCGAGAAAGTGTCAGCTGGCCATGAGCGAGGTCCAGTACCTCGGTCACCGGGTAGGTGGGAGAACACTGAAGCCCGAGCCTGAGAAAGTGGAAGCCATCGCATCCTGGCCCACCCCCAGGACCAAGAAGCAGGTGATGTCCTTCTTGGGGACCGCTGGGTACTATAGGAGGTTTGTTCCATGCTATAGTAGCCTGGCAAAGCCCTTGACGGACCTCACCAAGAAGAAGCTGCCCTCTGCAGTCGATTGGACAATGGACTGCGAGACAGCCTTCCGGGCCCTAAAGGACGCCCTGTCCAGCCCGCCCGTGCTACAGGCAGCCGACTTCACGCGGCCGTTTGTAGTACAGACCGACGCCAGTGACTTCGGCCTCGGTGCGGTGCTCAGCCAGGTGGACTCTGCGAGCCAAGAGCACCCAGTCTTGTACCTGAGCAGGAAGCTGTTACCAAGGGAAGTTGCCTATTCCACGATGGAGAAGGAGTGCCTGACCTCTCCTTGTCGGGACAGCCCGTCTGCGTTACCGTGGTCACGGCCCCTTTTGTGGCGAATGGTGAAGTTGTATTGCTGGAGCGCAAGGCTCCATCGCAACAGTCGCCCATTCGTCCCAGAGACGGTGTGCAACCAGCTGAGGGGGTTGTGGTCCGTCTCCACGATGAAGTGGCGCCCGTATAGATAGGGTTGCAGACGCTGCAGGGCCCACACTATGGCCAGGCACTCCTTCTCCATTGTGGAATAGGCCACTTCCCTCGGTAACAGCTTCCTGCTCAGGTACAAGACTGGGTGCTCTTGGCTCGCAGAGTCCACCTGGCTGAGCACCGCACCGAGGCCGAAGTCACTGGCGTCGGTCTGTACTACAAACGGCCACGTGAAGTCGGCTGCCTGTAGCACGGGCGGGCTGGACAGGGCGTCCTTTAGGGCCCGGAAGGCTGTCTCGCAGTCCATTGTCCAATCGACTGCAGAGGGCAGCTTCTTCTTGGTGAGGTCCGTCAAGGGATTTGCCAGGCTACTATAGCGTGGAACAAACCTCCTATAGTACCCGGCGGTCCCTAAGAAGGACATCACCTGCTTCTTGGTCCTGGGGGTGGGCCAGGATGCGATGGCCTCCACTTTCTCAGGCTCGGGCTTCAGTGTTCTCCCGCCTACCCGGTGACCGAGGTACTGGACCTCGCTCATGGCCAGCTGACACTTTCCCGGCTTGATGGTCAAACCTGCCCGGTGGATCCGCCTGAGCACCTGTGCTAGATGCTCTAGGTGGTCCTCCCAGGTGGGACTGAAGACGGCAATGTCATCCAGGTACGCGGCCGCGTACCCTTCAAGTCCCTTGAGCAGGGTGTTGACCATCCGCTGGAAAGTGGCAGGGGCATTCCTCATCCCGAATGGCATCACCGTGGACTCGTACAGTCCAAATGGGGTAATAAAGGCAGAGCGTTCCCTGGCCTTGCGAGTCAGGGGGATCTGCCAATATCCCCGGCTCAGGTCCATGATGGTCAGGTACTGAGCCCCGGCCAACTGATCGAGCAGGTCATCGATGCGTGGCATTGGGTACGCATCGGCGACCGTGACAGCATTGAGCCCCCTGTAGTCCGCGCAGAACCGAGTGGTTCGGTCCTTCTTAGGGACGAGGACTACAGGCGAGGCCCAAGCGCTGTTGGATGCCTGGATCACCCCCAGCTTCAGCATCTCGTCAATCTCCTGGCGCATGTGTTGCTGCACCTCCAGGGAGACCCGATATGCTGAACGCCGGATCGGGGGATGATCCCCAGTGTCCACGTGATGGACAGCCAAGTCAGTCCTTCCGGGCTGGTTGGTAAACAACCCCCGGAAGGGGTGTAGGGTGGCCCACAGCTGGGACCGTTGGTCCTCCAAGAGCTGGTGGCCAACCTCCACATCCTCAATGGATCCGCCTGCCCTAACCTGGGCTAGCATATCCAAGAGGGTTTCCGCTTCTCCCTCCTCGGGCAGGTTGCACACGGGGAGCGCACATGCCTCCCGCTCATGATGTGCCTTCATCATGTTCACATGGAAGGGCTTCCGCCTTCCACGGGCAGGGTCCAGGGTGACCAGGTACGTCACAGGGTTGAGCTGCTGGTACACGAGGTATGGGCCTTCCCAGGCTGCCTGAAGCTTGTCCTGTGGTACGGGGACCAGTACCCACACCTTTTGACCCACTTGGTAGGTCCTCTCACAAGCGTTCTGGTCGTACCAACGCTTCTGATCGGCCTGGGCTTGAGCCATATTGTCGTGTACCAGTTGCGTCAAGGCCTGCATTTTGTCCCGGAAGCGCATGACATACTCGATAACCGACACTCCAGGGGTGGCCAAATCCCCTTCCCAAGCCTCTTTCACCAGAGCCAGGGGGCCCCGCACACGTCGCCCGTACAGGAGCTCAAACGGTGAGAATCCTGTTGAGGCCTGTGGAACCTCCCGGTAAGCAAATAACAGGTGTGGGAGATACCGCTCCCAGTCACGCCCATGGGAGTCGACCAACATCTTAAGCATCTGCTTTAAGGTGCCATTGAACCGCTCGCACAGGCCATTAGTCTGTGGATGGTACGGGCTGGCCACCAGATGTCGCACCTGGACTTGCTTACAGAGGGCCTCCATCAGCTGGGACATGAATTGGGTCCCCCGGTCAGTGAGCATTTCCTGGGGAAAACCCACTCGGGAGAAAATCTCCAGCAATGCGGTGGCCACCTTGTCAGCCCGAATGGACGACAAGGCCACTGCTTCTGGGTACCGGGTGGCATAGTCCACTACCGTCAGTATGAAGCGTTTCCCGGAGCTGCTGGGGATGGCCAGCGGGCCGACCAGATCCACAGCCACCCTCCTGAAAGGCTCATCGATGATTGGCAGAGATACTAGTGGGGCTTTGGGGTGTGGCCCCGCCTTCCCCACTCTCTGACAGGTTTCACACGAACGGCAGTAGGCAGCCACATCGGCCCCCATTTTTGGCCAGTAGAAATGCTGGTTTAACCTGGCCTTGGTCTTAGCGATCCCTAGGTGTCCGGCCATCGGAATCTCATGTGCGATCCGCAACAACTCCGTCCGGAACGGATAGGGTACCACCAACTGTCGGTCCCTGGGCCACGCCTCCGGTGAACCCTGCTGGACCGTGGCCCGGTACAGCCGTCCTTGGTCCCAGACCACTCGCTCCGGGTCCGAGTCCGAGGGAGGCTGTGCCGCCTGCTCCTTAAGAGCTTTCAGGCTGTCGTCAGCTTCTAACGCTGCCTGAAACCCCTGACTAGATGTGGCCAGAATCGACGAGACTGTCACATCTTCAGTCAGTACCCCGGGACCTGTGTCCTGGCCTCCACCTGACTCGGCTGCCACTTGGTCAGAAGGGGAAGAGCTATCGGACCTCCGGGAGGCCCCTTGGCTTCCAGCACTCCCACTGCGGGTGACAGCGGCCACAGCCGCTGCGACCGTGGGCCGTGCCTGCTCCTCCTCCGTTCCTGACCAAGTCGCCGGTTCAGGCAGACCTACCTGGCTTCCTGACACCCCGGTTGTGGGGGAACCATGCACCGAGATCTTACCTGGGAGCACTTCCGCTCCTGGACCGGCCCCAATCTCACCTGCCTGTTCCCCTCCTGCAGCAACAGAACCCCGCTGTGAAATCTCTGGGGACCCCACATTTGCTGTGGTAGCCCCCACCCCACACACTGGTCCTCCCCCTGCAGCACCCTGCTCTCTGCTTATCCCTGCAGAGGGCAACAGAATCCAGATCCCAGCTCACAGGCTGATTACTTGTAGAGGCATTGTCACACCTTTCTCTGACCCCCTCCCCTGTCACAGCTGCAGCTGTGTGTGTGTCTATGGTGTCTATGCAAGCAGAAATATCAGAGTTCACTCCCTCCTCCCTTACATCATTCATAGATAACACATTAACATTGTCCGGAGGCATGTCAGTACTGGCTGAAGGTTCAGCCCTTGGTTGGGGCCCAAACTGGGAGGTTATCTGCCCCAAATCTGTCCCAAGTAGCACGTTTGCGGGGATCCGATCAGTTACCCCCACCTCCCTCACCCCTCGCCCTGCGCCCCAGTCCACATAAATGTCAGCAACAGGCAGCGCCGGGTCAATGCCTCCAATCCCGGAGACAGCGAGGGTTTTCCCAGGGATCAAGTCTTGGGGGGACACCATCTCAGGCCGCACCAGAGTCACCTCCGAGGCGCTGTCTCGCAGTCCTATGGTCACAGACCGGCCGACGGTGACAGGTTGGAAGCTGTCCAGGGACCTACCACCACCCCCACCCACACAATACACCTTGGGCGGCCCTTGGGACGGGGACGGAGCCGGGGCCTTGGGACGCTGAGGGCACATGGCCTTGAAGTGTCCAGGTAGGTTGCACTGGTGGCACCGTCTTGGTTCTGCCACGGGCCTGGAGAGGGGAGTTGAGGGGGACACCCCCTGCAGTCTAGGGGCAGGTGGGGCAGTCGCAGAGTTCATCTTACCCCCTCTCCAGGTGCTGCTGGTGGCTGCTCTCCTGGCTTCAGGAGCCCGATTGTTGGTGTAGTCATCGGCCAGGGCAGCTGTAGCCGTGGACCCCTTTGGCTTCTGGTCTCGGATGAACTGGCGGAGATCCTCAGGGCAGTTCCACAAGAGTTGCTCCGTGATGACCAAGTCCAGGATCTCTGGTCCGGTGGAAAGCTGCAGGCCTTGGGTCCAGTGGTCGGCAGCTCGGGCAAGTGCCCGCCGGTGGTCAGCCCAGGAGTCCTTTGGTCCCTTCTGCAGGGTCCGGAACTTCTTGCGGTAGGACTCCGGAGTGAGGTTGAACTGTTGGATCAGGGCCCGCTTGATGGTGTCGTAGCCCTGATCTGCCTCAGCAGGCAAGTCCCCAAGGATTTCCAGGGCCTTACCCCTTAAACGGGGGGTCAGGTATTTGGCCCACTGGTCCTTGTCCAGATGGTGCTGCAAGCAAGTCCGTTCAAAAGCAGTCAAGAAAGAGTCCAAGTCTCCATCCTTCTCCAGCACTGGGAAGTCCTCAACACGGACCTTTGGAAGTTTGGTGTCTTGAAGGTCACGTGTGGCTGATGAGGGCTGGAGCTTGGCTAGATGCAGCTGGTAGTCACGGTCTGCCTGTCGCTCCGCAGCCTCACGCTCTGCCTGGCGCTCTTCACGCGCTGCTTGCCGCTCCGCAGCCTCAGCATCACGCGCTGCCTGCCGCTCTGCCCTGCGCTCTGCCAGGAGTTCCTTGTAGCCCTTCTGGTCTCCAGCCTGGAGAAGGGCCATAGCCATTTGAAGAAGGCTATCCGAGCCTCCCAGGCTCGGTGGAATGGCACGTGGTGATCTGCGGCCCGCTGCGGAGCCTGGTGCTTCACTGTCCATTGCAGAGCGGAGGGCTGGCATCTGGCTCGTTGAGGACCCTTGGGTGAGCTGCTCCTCATCTTGTCCATAATTGCTAGGTTGTGCAATGTCCTCTGCAGAGCTGTTTTCTGGCGTCGAGCTCCTGGAGGACTCGTGGGCAACCTCCTCATTACTGTCCACAGCACCGTCCTCCCTCTCTTCGGCTCCTGCCTTAGCATTGGCCAGTTGCATAGCTCTGCTCCTGGTGCCATCAGCCATTCTTGCAGACTTTTGGTCACTGACACAGAACTGACACCTGATGCCTCCACACACCTTACAGTATCTGCACTCTGACACTCTAGTGTTGAGCTGGTCTGAAGACCCCAGCAGCCACAGCTGCTGCAGGCAGTCTTTAGTGTCTGGGAGTATGGGTCTCACACTCACACACACTATTATCTCGATCCCACCGCTATGCCACCAATATGTCACAAACCACCGGGGGGTCACTCAGAAATCCCCCGCGCTGGCTACCAGTACGTCACAATCGGGGGGTAACAAGTGGGGGTCACCCCTCCTTTATACCTCCCGACCGACAGACAGAGCACGTGACGCGCTCTCTAGCGCCCCTCTTATAGTCAGGCCAATTATGGAATTGCCCGACAATAAGCAAGGAGGCCGCTATACTACTTATGCCGATTATTGAAGGGTCCCCGGTGAGAGTAGGGTATATATTCCCCCGACCTCCGCGGGCGGAATATATAAAATCTCCCCGAATCTCACTGGCCTCCCCACAATAATCCTTGGCACAAACTCGCTGCCACCAACCGCTTCACGGTAACTATTAGCCGAACACACAGACGTGGGATTCAAGATCGAGATAACAGAACAGCCCAAGATTAATTATATAATTTAATCAGCCTAAAGCACACTAGAAACTACAATATATACAATAGGGAATCTACAGAATATACATATGTCAGAGTACAGTTACAGATAAAGCATGGTTTACAAACAGGTATGCAAATTCAATCAGTTACCTTGTGCGTCTGGCCACAGGGGGGCGCTGTAGACCAGGTTTCCAGGAACTCCCACAGATGTTTCTCACACGTGACCCCCAGCGAAAGAACACTGGAAAATGGCCGAAGTAGGGTTATCAACCTGGGCAAATCCAGGTCCCCTCCTACCTTCGTGACCTCAGAGGGAGCACTGCTCCACCCCTGGCTGGAGTTATGGACAAAATCCACAACATGGAATATGGCCATAACTTGGCCTGGGAGCGTCGTAGGCGGACGCCAATGCTCTCATTGTGACAGTTATGAATTTAGCTACAGAATGAGAGGTTTCATGACTTGTCTACTAGTTCCACATTGGCTGATATCACGCCTGGGGTATTTCCCAAGCTCCCGCTCCCATAAAAAAGGTGTGCCAGCATCGTCCGCATGCGAAAACACCATTTTTATGGTTGCCGTATTTATCGGAAATATGGCTTGCGAGATATGAACCATTTTTTACTGGAGTCGTTCTGTCTGGCTAGTTCCAGAGCCTTATAATGAGATACAACTCTTGTTACAGGGTGACGGCAGGGAGTCATCCTGTGTCCTTTGTTCCCACATCACCTAATTTCCATATCACAGGAGATGGCCATGGGATGGGTTGCTAAACAAGTTGTGTGAAGGAAAGGGGGGGTGACACCAGGAGAGGGCTTCCTGACATAACTTGAATATCATGATTTATCGTCATATCTCCGGATTTACCTCACAGCTCCTCAGGGGTGTATACAGTAGTAAGCTCCTCAGGGGGTGTATACAGTAGTAATCTCCTCAAGGGGTGTATACAGTTGTTAAGTTGTTAGCTCCTCGGTTGTATACAGTAGTAACTTCCTGGTAGTGCGCTCTCCTGTATTTCTCGGTGGCTCCTCCCTGGTAGTGCGCTCTCCTGTATTTCTCGGTGGCTCCTCCCTGGTAGTGCGCTCTCCTGTATTTCTCGGTGGCTCCTCCCTGGTAGTGCGCTCTCCTGTATTTCTCGGTGGCTCCTCCCTGGTAGTGCGCTCTCCTGTATTTCTCGGTGGCTCCTCCCTGGTAGTGCGCTCTCCTGTATTTCTCGGTGGCTCCTCCCTGGTAGTGCGCTCTCCTGTATTTCTCGGTGGCTCCTCCCTGGTAGTGCGCTCTCCTGTATTTCTCGGTGGCTCCTCCCTGGTAGTGCGCTCTCCTGTATTTCTCGGTGGCTCCTCCCTGGTAGTGCGCTCTCCTGTATTTCTCGGTGGCTCCTCCCTGGTAGTGCGCTCTCCTGTATTTCTCGGTGGCTCCTCCCTGGTAGTGCGCTCTCCTGTATTTCTCGGTGGCTCCTCCCTGGTAGTGCGCTCTCCTGTATTTCTCGGTGGCTCCTCCCCTCCCTGGTAGTGCGCTCTCCTGTATTTCTCGGTGGCTCCTCCCTGGTAGTGCGCTCTCCTGTATTTCTCGGTGGCTCCTCCCTGGTAGTGCGCTCTCCTGTATTTCTCGGTGGCTCCTCCCTGGTAGTGCGCTCTCCTGTATTTCTCGGTGGCTCCTCCCTGGTAGTGCGCTCTCCTGTATTTCTCGGTGGCTCTTCCCCTCCCTGGTAGTGCGCTCTCCTGTATTTCTCGGTGGCTCCTCCCTGGTAGTGCGCTCTCCTGTATTTCTCGGTGGCTCCTCCCTGGTAGTGCGCTCTCCTGTATTTCTCGGTGGCTCCTCCCTGGTAGTGCGCTCTCCTGTATTTCTCGGTGGCTCCTCCCTGGTAGTGCGCTCTCCTGTATTTCTCGGTGGCTCCTCCCTGGTAGTGCGCTCTCCTGTATTTCTCGGTGGCTCCTCCCTGGTAGTGCGCTCTCCTGTATTTCTCGGTGGCTCCTCCCTGGTAGTGCGCTCTCCTGTATTTCTCGGTGGCTCCTCCCTGGTAGTGCGCTCTCCTGTATTTCTCGGTGGCTCCTCCCTGGTAGTGCGCTCTCCTGTATTTCTCGGTGGCTCCTCCCTGGTAGTGCGCTCTCCTGTATTTCTCGGTGGCTCCTCCCTGGTAGTGTGCTCTCCTGTATTTCTCGGTGGCTCCTCCCTGGTAGTGCGCTCTCCTGTATTTCTCGGTGGCTCCTCCCTGGTAGTGCCCTCTCCTGTATTTCTCGGTGGCTCCTCCCTGGTAGTGTGCTCTCCTGTATTTCTCGGTGGCTCCTCCCTGGTAGTGCGCTCATCCTGTATTTCTCGGTGGCTCCTCCCTGGTAGTGTGCTCTCCTGTATTTCTCGGTGGCTCCTCCCTTGTAGTGCGCTCTCCTGTATTTCTCGGTGGCTCCTCCCTGGTAGTGCGCTCTCCTGTATTTCTCGGTGGCTCCTCCCTGGTAGTGCGCTCTCCTGTATTTCTCGGTGGCTCCTCCCTGGTAGTGCGCTCTCCTGTATTTCTCGGTGGCTCCTCCCTGGTAGTGCGCTTTCCTGTATTTCTCGGTGGCTCCTCCCTGGTAGTGCGCTCTCCTGTATTTCTCGGTGGCTCCTCCCTGGTAGTGCGCTCTCCTGTATTTCTCGGTGGCTCCTCCCTGGTAGTGTGCTCTCCTGTATTTCTCGGTGGCTCCTCCCTGGTAGTGCGCTCTCCTGTATTTCTCGGTGGCTCCTCCCTGGTAGTGCCCTCTCCTGTATTTCTCGGTGGCTCCTCCCTGGTAGTGTGCTCTCCTGTATTTCTCGGTGGCTCCTCCCTGGTAGTGCGCTCTCCTGTATTTCTCGGTGGCTCCTCCCTGGTAGTGTGCTCTCCTGTATTTCTCGGTGGCTCCTCCCTGGTAGTGCGCTCTCCTGTATTTCTCGGTGGCTCCTCCCTGGTAGTGCGCTCTCCTGTATTTCTCGGTGGCTCCTCCCTGGTAGTGCGCTCTCCTCTATTTCTCGGTGGCTCCTCCCTGGTAGTGCGCTCTCCTGTATTTCTCGGTGGCTCCTCCCTGGTAGTGCGCTCTCCTGTATTTCTCGGTGGCTCCTCCCTGGTAGTGTGCTCTCCTGTATTTCTCGGTGGCTCCTCCCTGGTAGTGCGCTCTCCTGTATTTCTCGGTGGCTCCTCCCTGGTAGTGCCCTCTCCTGTATTTCTCGGTGGCTCCTCCCTGGTAGTGTGCTCTCCTGTATTTCTCGGTGGCTCCTCCCTGGTAGTGCGCTCATCCTGTATTATTGGGTGGCTCCTCCCTGGTAGTGCGCTCTCCTGTATTTCTCGGTGGCTCCTCCCTGGTAGTGCGCTCTCCTGTATTTCTCGGTGGCTCCTCCCTGGTCGTGCGCTCTCCTGTATTTCTCGGTGGCTCCTCCCTGGTAGTGCGCTCTCCTGTATTTCTCGGTGGCTCCTCCCTGGTAGTGCGCTCTCCTGTATTTCTCGGTGGCTCCTCCCTGGTAGTGCGCTCTCCTGTATTTCTCGGTGGCTCCTCCCTGGTAGTGCGCTCTCCTGTATTTCTCGGTGGCTCCTCCCTGGTAGTGCGCTCTCCTGTATTTCTCGGAGGCTCCTCCCTGGTAGTGCGCTCTCCTGTATTTCTCGGTGGCTCCTCCCTGGTAGTGCGCTCTCCTGTATTTCTCGGTGGCTCCTCCCTGGTAGTGCGCTCTCCTGTATTTCTCGGAGGCTCCTCCCTGGTAGTGCGCTCTCCTGTATTTCTCGGTGGCTTCTCCCTGGTAGTGCGCTCTCCTGTATTTCTCGGTGGCTTCTCCCTGGTAGTGCGCTCTCCTGAATTTCTCGGTGGCTCCTCCCTGGTAGTGCGCTCTCCTGTATTTCTCGGTGGCTCCTCCCTGGTAGTGCGCTCTCCTGTATTTCTCGGTGGCTCCTCCCTGGTAGTGCGCTCTCATGTATTTCTCGGTGGCTCCTCCCTGGTAGTGCGCTCTCCTGTATTTCTCGGTGGCTCCTCCCTGGTCGTGCGCTCTCCTGTATTTCTCGGTGGCTCCTCCCTGGTAGTGCGCTCATCCTGTATTTCTCGGTGGCTCCTCCCTGGTAGTGTGCTCTCCTGTATTTCTCGGTGGCTCCTCCCTTGTAGTGCGCTCTCCTGTATTTCTCGGTGGCTCCTCCCTGGTAGTGCGCTCTCCTGTATTTCTCGGTGGCTCCTCCCTGGTAGTGCGCTCTCCTGTATTTCTCGGTGGCTCCTCCCTGGTAGTGCGCTCTCCTGTATTTCTCGGTGGCTCCTCCCTGGTAGTGCGCTTTCCTGTATTTCTCGGTGGCTCCTCCCTGGTAGTGCGCTCTCCTGTATTTCTCGGTGGCTCCTCCCTGGTAGTGCGCTCTCCTGTATTTCTCGGTGGCTCCTCCCTGGTAGTGTGCTCTCCTGTATTTCTCGGTGGCTCCTCCCTGGTAGTGCGCTCTCCTGTATTTCTCGGTGGCTCCTCCCTGGTAGTGCCCTCTCCTGTATTTCTCGGTGGCTCCTCCCTGGTAGTGTGCTCTCCTGTATTTCTCGGTGGCTCCTCCCTGGTAGTGCGCTCTCCTGTATTTCTCGGTGGCTCCTCCCTGGTAGTGTGCTCTCCTGTATTTCTCGGTGGCTCCTCCCTGGTAGTGCGCTCTCCTGTATTTCTCGGTGGCTCCTCCCTGGTAGTGCCCTCTCCTGTATTTCTCGGTGGCTCCTCTCTGGTAGTGCGCTCTCCTCTATTTCTCGGTGGCTCCTCCCTGGTAGTGCGCTCTCCTGTATTTCTCGGTGGCTCCTCCCTGGTAGTGCGCTCTCCTGTATTTCTCGGTGGCTCCTCCCTGGTAGTGTGCTCTCCTGTATTTCTCGGTGGCTCCTCCCTGGTAGTGCGCTCTCCTGTATTTCTCGGTGGCTCCTCCCTGGTAGTGCCCTCTCCTGTATTTCTCGGTGACTCCTCCCTGGTAGTGTGCTCTCCTGTATTTCTCGGTGGCTCCTCCCTGGTAGTGCGCTCATCCTGTATTATTGGGTGGCTCCTCCCTGGTAGTGCGCTCTCCTGTATTTCTCGGTGGCTCCTCCCTGGTAGTGCGCTCTCCTGTATTTCTCGGTGGCTCCTCCCTGGTCGTGCGCTCTCCTGTATTTCTCGGTGGCTCCTCCCTGGTAGTGCGCTCTCCTGTATTTCTCGGTGGCTCCTCCCTGGTAGTGCGCTCTCCTGTATTTCTCGGTGGCTCCTCCCTGGTAGTGCGCTCTCCTGTATTTCTCGGTGGCTCCTCCCTGGTAGTGCGCTCTCCTGTATTTCTCGGTGGCTCCTCCCTGGTAGTGCGCTCTCCTGTATTTCTCGGAGGCTCCTCCCTGGTAGTGCGCTCTCCTGTATTTCTCGGTGGCTCCTCCCTGGTAGTGCGCTCTCCTGTATTTCTCGGTGGCTCCTCCCTGGTAGTGCGCTCTCCTGTATTTCTCGGAGGCTCCTCGCTGGTAGTGCGCTCTCCTGTATTTCTCGGTGGCTTCTCCCTGGTAGTGCGCTCTCCTGTATTTCTCGGTGGCTTCTCCCTGGTAGTGCGCTCTCCTGAATTTCTCGGTGGCTCCTCCCTGGTAGTGCGCTCTCCTGTATTTCTCGGTGGCTCCTCCCTGGTAGTGCGCTCTCCTGTATTTCTCGGTGGCTCCTCCCTGGTAGTGCGCTCTCATGTATTTCTCGGTGGCTCCTCCCTGGTAGTGCGCTCTCCTGTATTTCTCGGTGGCTCCTCCCTGGTCGTGCGCTCTCCTGTATTTCTCGGTGGCTCCTCCCTGGTAGTGCGCTCTCATGTATTTCTCGGTGGCTCCTCCCTGGTAGTGCGCTCTCCTGTATTTCTCGGTGGCTCCTCCCTGGTAGTGCGCTCTCCTGTATTTCTCGGTGGCTCCTCCCTGGTAGTGCGCTCTCCTGTATTTCTCGGTGGCTCCTCCCTGGTAGTGCGCTCTCCTGTATTTCTCGGTGGCTCCTCCCTGGTAGTGCGCTCTCCTGTATTTCTCGGAGGCTCCTCCCTGGTAGTGCGCTCTCCTGTATTTCTCGGTGGCTCCTCCCTGGTAGTGCGCTCTCCTGTATTTCTCGGTGGCTCCTCCCTGGTAGTGCGCTCTCCTGTATTTCTCGGAGGCTCCTCCCTGGTAGTGCGCTCTCCTGTATTTCTCGGTGGCTTCTCCCTGGTAGTGCGCTCTCCTGTATTTCTCGGTGGCTCCTCCCTGGTAGTGCGCTCTCCTGAATTTCTCGGTGGCTCCTCCCTGGTAGTGCGCTCTCCTGTATTTCTCGGTGGCTCCTCCCTGGTAGTGCGCTCTCCTGTATTTCTCGGTGGCTCCTCCCTGGTAGTGCGCTCTCCTGTATTTCTCGGTGGCTCCTCCCTGGTAGTGCGCTCTCCTGTATTTCTCGGTGGCTCCTCCCTGGTAGTGCGCTCTCCTGTATTTCTCGGTGGCTCCTCCCTGGTAGTGTGCTCTCCTGTATTTCTCGGTGGCTCCTCCCTGGTAGTGCGCTCTCCTGTATTTCTCGGTGGCTCCTCCCTGGTAGTGCGCTCTCCTGTATTTCTCGGAGGCTCCTCCCTGGTAGTGCGCTCTCCTGTATTTCTCGGTGGCTTCTCCCTGGTAGTGCGCTCTCCTGTATTTCTCGGTGGCTCCTCCCTGGTAGTGCGCTCTCCTGAATTTCTCGGTGGCTCCTCCTGGTAGTGCGCTCTCCTGTATTTCTCGGTGGCTCCTCCCTGGTAGTGCGCTCTCCTGTATTTCTCGGTGGCTCCTCCTGGTAGTGCGCTCTCCTGTATTTCTCGGTGGCTCCTCCCTGGTAGTGCGCTCTCCTGTATTTCTCGGTGGCTCCTCCCTGGTAGTGCGCTCTCCTGTATTTCTCGGTGGCTCCTCCCTGGTAGTGTGCTCTCCTGTATTTCTCGGTGGCTCCTCCCTGGTAGTGCGCTCTCCTGTATTTCTCGGTGGCTCCTCCCTGGTAGTGCGCTCTCCTGTATTTCTCGGTGGCTCCTCCCTGGTAGTGCGCTCTCCTGTATTTCTCGGTGGCTCCTCCCTGGTAGTGCGCTCTCCTGTATTTCTCGGTGGCTCCTCCCTGGTAGTGCGCTCTCCTGTATTTCTCGGTGGCTCCTCCCTGGTAGTGCGCTCTCCTGTATTTCTCGGTGGCTCCTCCCTGGTAGTGTGCTCTCCTGTATTTCTCGGTGGCTCCTCCCTGGTAGTGCGCTCTCCTGTATTTTCTCGGTGGCTCCTCCCTGGTAGTGCGCTCTCCTGTATTTCTCGGTGGCTCCTCCCTGGTAGTGCGCTCTCCTGTATTTCTCGGTGGCTCCTCCCTGGTAGTGCGCTCTCCTGTATTTCTCGGTGGCTCCTCCCTGGTAGTGCGCTCTCCTGTATTTCTCGGTGGCTCCTCCCTGGTAGTGCGCTCTCCTGTATTTCTCGGTGGCTCCTCCCTGGTAGTGCGCTCTCCTGTATTTCTCGGTGGCTCCTCCTGGTAGTGCGCTCTCCTGTATTTCTCGGTGGCTCCTCCCTGGTAGTGCGCTCTCCTGTATTTCTCGGTGGCTCCTCCCTGGTAGTGCGCTCTCCTGTATTTCTCGGTGGCTCCTCCCTGGTAGTGCGCTCTCCTGTATTTCTCGGTGGCTCCTCCCTGGTAGTGCGCTCTTTTGTATTTCTCGGTGGCTCCTCCCTGGTAGTGCGCTCTCCTGTATTTCTCGGTGGCTCCTCCCTGGTAGTGCGCTCTCCTGTATTTCTCGGTGGCTCCTCCCTGGTAGTGCGCTCTCCTGTATTTCTCGGTGGCTCCTCCCTGGTAGTGCGCTCTCCTGTATTTCTCGGTGGCTCCTCCCTGGTAGTGCGCTCTCCTGTATTTCTCGGTGGCTCCTCCCTGGTAGTGTGCTCTCCTGTATTTCTCGGTGGCTCCTCCCTGGTAGTGTGCTCTCCTGTATTTCTCGGTGGCTCCTCCCTGGTAGTGTGCTCTCCTGTATTTCTCGGTGGCTCCTCCCTGGTAGTGTGCTCTCCTGTATTCTCGGTGGCTCCTCCCTGGTAGTGTGCTCTCCTGTATTCTCGGTGGCTCCTCCCTGGTAGTGCGCTCTCCTGTATTTCTCGGTGGCTCCTCCCCTCCCTGGTAGTGTGCTCTCCTGTATTTCTCGGTGGCTCCTCCCTGGTAGTGCGCTCTCCTGTATTTCTCGGTGGCTCCTCCCTGGTAGTGCGCTCTCCTGTATTTCTCGGTGGCTTTACATGATTTCCTAAATCCCGGGAGAAGTTGGGGAATGGTAACATTGTTTTACATATAGCCTAGCTGCAGCGCTGTTCGTTGCAATGTGTCGGTCCAGGCTGTCCGCTCGCGGGGAGGAGGTCTGTGAGGATCCCGGTATTTATGCTGTGGAGCTTCGCGGCCGGGTGACATATGGACATTATACGGACGCCTTCTCCATAAAGCTCCTTAATAGCAGATTACGCGGGGATCGGGAACATTATACGGGATGATCCTCCTGACAGCCGGTCCACCCTCGGGGAGGATAACCGGACAATACCCCTCCACAGACAGTGCCCCACCCCCGCCCTGAATGGCGGAGAACAATGCAACGTCCCAGGCGCCAGCTGTATGGAAATTCCCTGGGATCCTCCTAATCCCTCCTGAAATATTTACAAGCCATCACAAAAATGATACCTGGAAACCTCCGCGCGGGGGAGGGGTAGAGCGCGGCAGCTACTACTGGGGAGGGGGACAGTGCGGCGGCGGCTACTACTGGGGAGGGGGACAGCGCGGCGGTGTCTACTACTGGGGAGGGGGACAGCGCGGCGGTGTCTACTACTGGGGAGGGGGACAGCGCGGCGGTGTCAACTACTGGGGAGGGGTAGAGCGCGGCAGCTACTACTGGGGAGGGGGAAGGCGTGGCGGTGTCTACTACTGGGGAGGGGGACAGCGCGGCGGCGGCTACTACTGGGGAGGGGGACAGCGCGGCGGTGTCTACTACTGGGGAGGGGGACAGCGCGGCGGTGTCTACTACTGGGGAGGGGGACAGCGCGGCGGTGTCAACTACTGGGGAGGGGTAGAGCGCGGCAGCTACTACTGGGGAGGGGGACAGCGTGGCGGTGTCTACTACTGGGGAGGGGGACAGCGCGGCGGCGGCTACTACTGGGGAGGGGGACAGCGCGGCGGTGTCTACTACTGGGGAGGGGGACAGCGCGGCGGTGTCAACTACTGGGGAGGGGTAGAGCGCAGCAGCTACTACTGGGGAGGGGGACAGCGTGGCGGTGTCTACTACTGGGGAGGGGGACAGCGCGGCGGTGTCTACTACTGGGGAGGGGGACAGCACGGCAGTGTCAACTACTGGGGAGGGGTACAACGCAACGGTATCTACTACTGGGGAGGGGTACAGCGCAACGGTATCTACTACTGGGGAGGGGTACAGCGCAACGGTATCTACTACTGGGGAGGGGTACAGCGCAACGGTATCTACTACTGGGGAGGGGTACAGCGCAACGGTATCTACTACTGGGGAGGGGTACAGCGCAACGGTATCTACTACTGGGGAGGGGTACAGCGCAACGGTATCTACTACTGGGGAGGGGTACAGCGCAACGGTATCTACTACTGGGGAGGGGTAGAGCGCGGCAGCTACTACTGGGGAGGGGGACAGCGCGGCGGTGTCTACTACTGGGGAGGGGGACAGCGCAACGGTATCTACTACTGGGGAGGGGTACAGCGAAACGGTATCTACTACTGGGGAGGGGTACAGTGCAACGGTATCTACTACTGGGGAGGGGTAGAGCGCGGTAGCGACTACTGGGGAGGGGGACAGCGCGGCAGCGTCTACTACTGGGGAGGGGGACAGTGCGGCAGCGTCTATTACTTGGAGTCAGGTCACAAAAAAGCACAAAAAAAGCAAAATAAAATATTTCTGCCAAATTTTTCAAGCCTCATTTTCATCAATTTGGTGCCGACTCCACAAAAACCAACAAAATAAAACCGAAAATAAGTTAAAAAATGAAGAACTCGGAGACGAGTCTGTGAGAAAGTTCTCACCCCTCATCAGGAAGGGCCGGCTCCCCCCATCATCAGGAAGGGCCGGCTCCCCCCATCATCAGGAAGGGCCGGCTCCCCCCATCATCAGGAAGGGCCGGCTCCCCCCATCATCAGGAAGGGCCGGCTCACCCCTCATCAGGAAGGGCCGGCTCCCCCCATCATCAGGAAGGGCCGGCTCCCCCATCATCAGGAGGGCCGGCTCCCCCCATCATCAGGAAGGGCCGGCTCCCCCCATCATCAGGAAGGGCCGGCTCCCCCCATCATCAGGGAGGGCCGGCTCCCCCCATCATCAGGGAGGGCCGGCTCCCCCCATCATCAGGGAGGGGCCGGCTCCCCCCATCATCAGGGAGGGCCGGCTCCCCCATCATCAGGAGGGCCGGCTCCCCCCATCATCAGGAAGGGCCGGCTCCCCCCATCATCAGGGAAGGGGCCGGCTCCCCCATCATCAGGAAGGGCCGGCTCCCCCATCATCAGGAAGGGCCGGCTCCCCCCATCATCAGGGAGGGCCGGCTCCCCCCATCATCAGGGAGGGCCGGCTCCCCCCATCATCAGGGAGGGCCGGCTCCCCCCATCATCAGGAAGGGCCGGCTCCCCCCATCATCAGGAAGGGCCGGCTCCCCCCATCATCAGGAAGGGCCGGCTCCCCCCATCATCAGGAAGGGCCGGCTCCCCCCATCATCAGAAGGGCCGGCTCCCCCCATCATCAGGAAGGGCCGGCTCCCCCATCATCAGGAAGGGCCGGCTCCCCCCATCATCAGGAAGGGCCGGCTCCCCCCATCATGGCTGACGTCAGGGCCTATCGCAGGATCTACACGCCTACAACTAAGTGCTATGGGACACTCTCCATGTGTGCGTCATCCAGGGCCGAAACCACCGACCCCTCACTATGAGCCCCCCCAAACACAAACACTGAGACACCGAACCCCCACCACCATAGCGGGAGAAACCGCACACTGCAGAGGAAGAGGAAACTATAGTGTCTGGAGCAATTCATCTATATACTGCACAGTACCACTGCTCCTGTCCTGTATACTGGGTGTAATCCTCAGTATCTGTATTATTCTGTATATATACACTGCACAGTACCACTTCTCCTGTCCTGTATACTGGGTGTAATCCTCAGTATCTGTATTATTCTGTATATATACACTGCACAGTACCACTTCTCCTGTCCTGTATACTGGGTGTAATCCTCAGTATCTGTATTATTCTGTATATATACACTGCACAGTACCACTCTCCTGTCCTGTATACTGGGTGTAATCCTCAGTATCTGTATTATTCTGTATATATACACTGCACAGTACCACTTCTCCTGTCCTGTATACTGGGTGTAATCCTCAGTATCTGTATTATTCTGTATATATACACTGCACAGTACCACTTCTCCTGTCCTGTATACTGGGTGTACTCCTCAGTATCTGTATTATTCTGTATATACACTGCACAGTACCACTCCTCCTGTCCTGTATACTGGGTGTAATCCTCAGTATCTGTATTATTCTGTATATATACACTGCACAGTACCACTTCTCCTGTCCTGTATACTGTGTGTAATCCTCAGTATATGTATTATTCTGTATATACACACTGCACAGTACCTCTTCTCCTGTCCTGTATACTGGGTGTAATCCTCAGTACCTGTATTATTCTGTGTATATACACTGCACAGTACCACTTCTCCTGTCCTGTATACTGGGTGTAATCCTCAGTATCTGTATTATTCTGTATATATACACTGCACAGTACCACTTCTCCTGTATACTGGGTGTAATCCTCAGTATCTGTATTATTCTGTATATATACACTGCACAGTACCACTTCTCCTGTCCTGTATACTGGGTGTAATCCTCAGTATCTGTATTATTCTGTATATATACACTGCACAGTACCACTCCTCCTGTCCTGTATACTGGGTGTAATCCTCAGTATCTGTATTATTCTGTATATATACACTGCACAGTACCACTTCTTCCTGTCCTGTATACTGGGTGTAATCCTCAGTATCTGTATTATTCTGTATATATACACTGCACAGTACCACTTCTCCTGTCCTGTATACTGGGTGTAATCCTCAGTATCTGTATTATTCTGTATATATACACTGCACAGTACCACTGCTCCTGTCCTGTATACTGGGTGTAATCCTCAGTATCTGTATTATTCTGTATATATACACTGCACAGTACCACTTCTCCTGTCCTGTATACTGGGTGTACTCCTCAGTATCTGTATTATTCTGTATATACACTGCACAGTACCACTCCTCCTGTATACTGGGTGTAATCCTCAGTATCTGTATTATTCTGTATATATACACTGCACAGTACCACTTCTCCTGTCCTGTATACTGGGTGTAATCCTCAGTATATGTATTATTCTGTATATACACACTGCACAGTACCTCTTCTCCTGTCCTGTATACTGGGTGTAATCCTCAGTACCTGTATTATTCTGTGTATATACACTGCACAGTACCACTTCTCCTGTCCTGTATACTGGGTGTAATCCTCAGTATCTGTATTATTCTGTATATATACACTGCATAGTACCACTTCTCCTGTATACTGGGTGTAATCCTCAGTATCTGTATTATTCTGTATATATACACTGCACAGTACCACTTCTCCTGTCCTGTATACTGGGTGTAATCCTCAGTATCTGTATTATTCTGTATATATACACTGCACAGTACCACTTCTCCTGTCCTGTATACTGGGTGTAATCCTCAGTATCTGTATTATTCTGTATATATACACTGCATAGTACCACTTCTCCTGTCCTGTATACTGGGTGTAATCCTCAGTATCTGTATTATTCTGTATATACACACTGCACAGTACCACTTCTCCTGTCCTGTATACTGGGTGTAATCCTCAGTGTCTGTATTATTCTGTATATATACACTGTACAGTACCACTTCTCCTGTCCTGTATACTGGGTGTAATCCTCAGTATCTGTATTATTCTGTATATATACACTGCATAGTACCACTTCTCCTGTCCTGTATACTGGGTGTAATCCTCAGTATCTGTATTATTCTGTATATATACACTGCACAGTACCACTCCTCCTGTCCTGTATACTGGGTGTAATCCTCAGTATCTGTATTATTCTGTATACACACTGCACAGTACCACTTCTCCTGTCCTGTATACTGGGTGTAATCCTCAGTATCTGTATTATTCTGTATATATACACTGCACAGTACCACTCCTCCTGTCCTGTATACTGGGTGTAATCCTCAGTATCTGTATTATTCTGTATATATACACTGCACAGTACCACTTTTCCTGTCCTGTATACTGGGTGTAATCCTCAGTATCTGTATTATTCTGTATATATACACTGCATAGTACCACTTCTCCTGTCCTGTATACTGGGTGTAATCCTCAGTATCTGTATTATTCTGTATATATACACTGCATAGTACCACTTCTCCTGTCCTGTATACTGGGTGTAATCCTCAGTATCTGTATTATTCTGTATATATACACTGCACAGTACCACTTCTCCTGTCCTGTATACTGGGTGTAATCCTCAGTATCTGTATTATTCTGTATACACACTGCACAGTACCACTTCTCCTGTCCTGTATACTGGGTGTAATCCTCAGTATCTGTATTATTCTGTATATATACACTGCACAGTACCACTTCTCCTGTCCTGTATACTGGGTGTAATCCTCAGTATCAGTATTATTCTGTATACACACTGCACAGTACCACTTCTCCTGTCCTGTATACTGGGTGTAATCCTCAGTATCTGTATTATTCTGTATATATACACTGCACAGTACCACTTTTCCTGTCCTGTATACTGGGTGTAATCCTCAGTATCTGTATTATTCTGTATATATACACTGCATAGTACCACTTCTCCTGTCCTGTATACTGGGTGTAATCCTCAGTACCTGTATTATTCTGTATATATACACTGCACAGTACCACTTCTCCTGTCCTGTATACTGGGTGTAATCCTCAGTATCTGTATTATTCTGTATATATACACTGCACAGTACCACTTCTCCTGTCCTGTATACTGGGTGTAATCCTCAGTACCTGTATTATTCTGTATATATACACTGCACAGTACCACTTCTCCTGTCCTGTATACTGGGTGTAATCCTCAGTGTCTGTATTATTCTGTATATATACACTGCACAGTACCACTTCTCCTGTCCTGTATACTGGGTGTAATCCTCAGTATCTGTATTATTCTGTATATATACACTGCACAGTACCACTCCTCCTGTCCTGTATACTGGGTGTAATCCTCAGTACCTGTATTATTCTGTATATATACACTGCACAGTACCACTTCTCCTGTCCTGTATACTGGGTGTAATCCTCAGTGTCTGTATTATTCTGTATATATACACTGCACAGTACCACTTCTCCTGTCCTGTATACTGGGTGTAATCCTCAGTGTCTGTATTATTCTGTATATATACACTGCACAGTACCACTTCTCCTGTCCTGTATACTGGGTGTAATCCTCAGTACCTGTATTATTCTGTATATATACACTGCACAGTACCACTTCTCCTGTCCTGTATACTGGGTGTAATCCTCAGTATCTGTATTATTCTGTATATATACACTGCACAGTACCACTTCTCCTGTCCTGTATACTGGGTGTAATCCTCAGTGTCTGTATTATTCTGTATATATACACTGCACAGTACCACTTCTCCTGTCCTGTATACTGGGTGTAATCCTCATTATCTGTATTATTCTGTATATATACACTGCACAGTACCACTTCTCCTGTCCTGTATACTGGGTGTAATCTTCAGTATCTGTATTATTCTGTATATATACACTGCACAGTACCACTTCTCCTGTCCTGTATACTGGGTGTAATCCTCAGTGTCTGTATTATTCTGTATATATACACTGCACAGTACCACTTCTCCTGTCCTGTATACTGGGTGTAATCCTCAGTACCTGTATTATTCTGTATATATACACTGCACAGTACCACTTCTCCTGTCCTGTATACTGGGTGTAATCCTCAGTATCTGTATTATTCTGTATATATACACTGCACAGTACCACTTCTCCTGTCCTGTATACTGGGTGTAATCCTCAGTGTCTGTATTATTCTGTATATATACACTGCACAGTACCACTTCTCCTGTCCTGTATACTGGGTGTAATCCTCATTATCTGTATTATTCTGTATATATACACTGCACAGTACCACTTCTCCTGTCCTGTATACTGGGTGTAATCTTCAGTATCTGTATTATTCTGTATATATACACTGCACAGTACCACTTCTCCTGTCCTGTATACTGGGTGTAATCCTCAGTATATGTATTATTCTGTATATATACACTGCACAGTACCACTTCTCCTGTCCTGTATACTGGGTGTAATCCTCAGTATCTGTATTATTCTGTATATATACACTACACAGTACCACTTCTCCTGTCCTGTATACTGGGTGTAATCTTCAGTATCTGTATTATTCTGTATATATACACTGCACAGTACCACTTCTCCTGTCCTGTATACTGGGTGTAATCCTCAGTATATGTATTATTCTGTATATATACACTGCACAGTACCACTTCTCCTGTCCTGTATACTGGGTGTAATCCTCAGTATCTGTATTATTCTGTGTATATATACACTGCACAGTACCACTCCTCCTGTATACTGGGTGTAATCTTCAGTATCTGTATACATACACTGCACAGTACCACTTCTCCTGTATACTGGGTGTAGTCCTCAGTATCTGTATATATACACTGCACAGTACCACTTCTCCTGTATACTGGGTGTAGTCCTCAGTATCTGTATATATACACTGCACAGTGCCCTCTCTGTATATGGAGACCCCCTCCTTGCTGTGATTAGTGGGTAATTGGGGGGTATTTCGGGCTGATCTCAGCAGACACCTGTGTTTTCTGTCTGTAGGTCAGACCATGGCTGTGGAGACGCTGAAGCAGTGGGGGTCCGTGTTTGCTGAACAGTGGGGGTCCGCGTCTGCCTCTGAAGTGGGAGTTCTCTCCTTCTCTCCTCCCCTTTTTCGGTGCAGTTATATAATGGTGGTGTCACACACAGCGACAACGACAACGACGTCGCTGCTACGTCACCATTTTCTGTGACGTTGCAGCGACGTCCCGTCGCTGTGTGTGGCATCCAGCAACGAGCTGGCCCCTGCTGTGAGGTCGCCGCTCGTTGCTGAATGTCCAGATTCATTTTTTGGTCGTCGCTCTCCCGCTGTGACGCACACATCGCTGTGTGTGACAGCGAGAGAGCGACGAAATGAAGCGTCTGGCAGCTGCGGTAAGCTGTAACCAAGGTAAACATCGGGTAACCAAGGTGGTTACCCGATATTGACCTTCGTTACCAGCGTCCGCCGCTCTTGCTGCCAGCGCCGGCTCCTGCTCTGTGCACATGTAGCTGCAGTACGTATCGGGTAATTAACCCTATGTGTACTGTAGCTAGGAGAGCAAGGAGCCAGCGCTAAGCAGTGTGCGCGGATCCCTGCTCTCTGCACATGTAGCGACGTTATGATCGCTGCTGCGTTGCTGTGTTTGACAGCTAAGCAGCGATCATAACAGCGACTTACAAGGTCGCTGCTACGTCACAGAAAATGGTGACGTAACAGCGACGTCGTTGTCGCTGTCGTTTAGTGTGACCCCAGCTTAATCTGTGATTGGTGAGATTGGATGGAGACGTCTGTGATCAGTGAGATTGGATGGAGACGTCTGTGATCAGTGAGATTGGATGGAGACGTCTGTGATCGGTGAGATTGGATGGAGACGTCTGTGATCGGTGACATTGGATGGAGACGTCTGTGATCGGTGAGATTGGACGGAGACGTCTGTGATGGGTGAGATTGGATGGAGACGTCTGTGATCGGTGAGATTGGATGGAGACGTCTGTGATCGGTGAGATTGGATGGAGACGTCTGTGATCGGTGAGATTGGATGAAGACGTCTGTGATCGGTGAGATTGGATGGAGACGTCTGTGATCGGTGAGATTGGATGGAGACGTCTGTGATCACTAGATTGGATGGAGACGTCTGTGATCGGTGAGGTTGGATGGAGACGTCTGTGATCGGTGAGATTGGATGGAGACGTCTGTGATTGGTGAGGTTGGATGGAGACGTCTGTGATCGGTGAGATTGGATGGAGACGTCTGTGATTGGTGAGGTTGGATGGAGACGTCTGTGATCGGTGAGATTGGATGGAGACGTCTGTGATCGGTGAGATTGGATGGAGACGTCTGTGATCGGTGAGATTGGATGGATACATCTGTGATCGGTGAGGTTGGATGGAGACGTCTGTGATCGGTGAGATTGGATGGAGACGTCTGTGATCGGTGAGATTGGACGGAGACGTCTGTGATGGGTGAGATTGGATGGAGAAGTCTGTGATCGGTGAGATTGGATGGAGACGTCTGTGATCGGTGACATTGGATGGAGACATCTGTGATCGGTGACATTGGATGGAGACGTCTGTGATCACTAGATTGGATGGAGACGTCTGTGATCGGTGAGATTGGATGGATACATCTGTGATCGGTGAGATTGGATGGAGACGTCTGTGATCGGTGAGATTGGACGGAGACGTCTGTGATCGGTGAGATTGGATAGAGACGTCTGTGATTGGTGAGATTGTTTGGAGAAGTCTGTGATCGGGGAGATTGGTTGGAGACGTCTGTGATCACTAGATTGGATGGAGACATCTGTGATCGGTGAGATTGGATGGAGACGTCTGTGATCGGTGAGACTGGATGGATACATCTGTGATCGGTGACATTGGATGGAGACGTCTGTGATCGGTGAGACTGGATGGATACATCTGTGATCGGTGACATTGGATGGAGACGTCTGTGATCGGTGAGGTCGGATGGAGACGTCTGTGATCGGTGAGATTGGATAGAGACGTCTGTGATTGGTGAGATTGTTTGGAGAAGTCTGTGATCGGTGAGATTGGTTGGAGACGTCTGTGATCACTAGATTTGATGGAGACATCTGTGATCGGTGACATTGGATGGAGACGTCTGTGATCACTGAGATTGGATGGATACATCTGTGATCGGTGACATTGGATGGAGACGTCTGTGATCGGTGACATTGGATGGAGACGTCTGTGATCGGTGAGGTCGGATGGAGACGTCTGTGATCGGTGGATTTGGGTCTGGACTGTGACAGAAGAGGTGACGGGGATTCCTAGAAGGGTCAGCAGAGGCCGACCACCCAGAGGAGGCCGCACCTTCACGAGACCCCACCAAATTCCCAAACCCCCTGGAAGCAGAGGAGCAGAAATCCCGGCACTGTCGGGGATTTTTCTTTCCTTGCACAGATGGAGATAGGAAGGAAAGTGTCACGTCCACAGTACCCAGCGTACATCTGTGCTGTCAGCTCTCCGCCTCTGCTCCGCGCAGCTGTGCCGCATGTGCCGGCGCCCGGCATGGAAAGCAGCAATTATTCTTAGGCATTTGGGAAAACACTCAAGGGCTTGACTTTGACTGGAGAGCGAGGGGCGATCACATGCGGCGGTCTCACTACGTGTTTTATAGAGTGATCGTAGCCTCCTCTTTAATTAAAGCCGTTTCTGTAAGTTCATCCATTATTCAGGGGGCCGATATCTGAGATGACCGAGGTCGAAGAGCCGCGCATCGGTAATTGTGACCTGGAGGCTTCTCGGGTGGCCGGTTGATGAGACATCGGACAAAGCCACAATCGCCCCTGATCACCTCCCAGATCACTAGTTTCTCAATATTTTTGGAAACTTTTCTTAACTCTATTTTTTTTAAGTTATGGGCCATTTCCACCTTTGAGATTCCCCCAGGGTGAAGATCTTAGAAACCAGAGGGTCATATAGGGTCTTCAGACGTTCATTGGTGATCACTTAGTGGAGACAGGAGAGGCACCTGATGTTCTCTGCGCTTAGGACATTCACCTTTTTATAAGCTGTGGACCATCCCCCTCATGAGCCCCCTTTAGGTTCAGGCCCCAGAGGGTCATTTAGGGTCTTCAGACGTTCATTAGGGATCACTTAGGGGAGAAAGGGGACCTTGATGTCATCTCTTCCCACAGGGTTTACTAGACTTTGGTCTTATTTAAGCTACGGACCATCCCTGCTCATGAGCCCCCCCCCGTTAGCATCAGACCTCAGAGGTTCATGTAGGATTTTCAGACTTTCATTTGTGATCACTTAGTGGAGTCAGAAGAGACCCTCAATGTCATCTTTGCCCTCAGAGTCTACTAGATTTTCGTGTTTTTGTGATTTATAGACTGTTCTCGCTCATGACCCCCCTTTAGATTCAGAACCTAGAGGGTTGTTTAGGGTCTTCAGATATTCATTGGTGATCACTCAGGGGATAAAGAACACCCTCCCGATGCCATCTCTGCCCTCAGGGTGTACAAGACTTTATTACTGTATGTTTGTAAGTTATGGACCGTCCCCGCTCATGAGCCCCCGTTAGGTTCAGACCCCAGAGGATCATTTAGGGCCTTCAGACGTTCATTGGTGATCACTTAGTGGAGACAGAAGAGGCCCCTAAGACTTTAGTCTTTTTGTGAATTATGGACCTTCCCCACTCATGGGCCCCCTGTTAGGTTCAGACCCTAGAGGATCCTTTAGGATCTTCAGACGTTGATTGGTGATCACTTAGTGGAGACAGAAGAGGCCCCCGATGTCATTTCTGCCCACAGGATCTACTAGACTTTTATCTTTTTGTAGGTTATGGACCATCCCCGCTCATGAGCCCCTGTTAGGTTCAAACTCCAGAGGAACCTTTAGGATCTTCAGATGTTCATTGTTGATCACTTAGTGGAGAAAGAAGAGGCTTCCAAGACTTTAGTCTTTTTGTGAATTATGGAACTTCCCCACTCATGGGCCCCTGTTAGGTTCAGACGCCAGAGGAACCGTTAGGATCTTCAGATGTTCATTGGTGATCACTTAGTGGAGACAGAAGAGGCCCCCCGATGTGATCTCTGCCCACAGGATGAAGTAAGCCTGTGTTCTCCAGGACTGGGACCAAGTCTTATATTTGGGAAATGCTGCTCTGGGTTCTGGATGCACAATCTTGGAATTTCTTGGGTTGGGAAAGTCAAGTCTCCACTAGAGTCAGGTCGTCGCGAGTGTTGTGTGTCTTCCATGGTGGACCGCCATTGCCTTTGGAACCCTCGTCTTGACCTGTTCCACATGTCCATTCCCAGCCTTTTGCTCATCCCTCCAGTTGTCGCGCTCACTCCTCGCGCTGATGATGCGTTAAGGACTTGACGCCACATGGTAACAATCAGCGCCTCGTCTGTCCGGGAGCTAATCACGTCCCTCACCACAGATGGAGCGGCCTTTGTTTCCACCTGGCTCGCTCTGTGAGATCCAGACTATGGAAAACCTTGTATTTTTGGGTGTAGAATCGGGACCTTCTGGAGATTCCTGTCATTCCTGAACGCCTTTGCAGTAATCTCCAGACATCTGGACCGGACACGGAGAATGTGCGGCTCTGAGGAAGAACACTGACAGCAGCCGCGCCGGTTGCCACGAAACCACACAATAGCTGGGAAAACAGACTGGTCCTCCTGCTCAGTGTCGCCCCCTATGATATGGGGTGCGCTTACTTTTGCACGCAGCAGCTGCCGCCCTCTTGCAGTTCCTTCTTGGCTTCTTACGAGTTAAGTTTCTTGGCGCCAGGGCACACGCGACGCGCACCGACATGTGAACTCGGAAAGTCTCCAGCTGACATGGAAAGATTCCGGCAGATAACATCTGCTCCCCGCGGCACATGATATGGGGGCCACGGCACATGATATGGGGGCGTCATGTGATCCCGCTGGTGTGGAATAGATATTACAGGGCCGGAACGTGACGCCATGGTTGCCCTGTGCCGGGGTTTGTCAGGCCCCTCCGTGTGGCAGGGGTTGTCAGGCCCCTCCATGTGCCAGGGGTTACTGGCCCCTCCATGTGCCAGGGGTTACTGGGCCCCTCCATGTACCAGGGGTTACTGGGCCCCTCCGTGTGGCAGGGTTTGTCAGGCCCCTCCGTGTGCCGGGGGTTGTGAGGCCCCTCCGTGTGCCAGGGGTTGTCAGGTCCCTCCATGTGCCGGGGGTTGTCAGGCCCCTCCGTGTGCCGGGGGTTGTGAGGCCCCTCCGTGTGCCAGGGGTTGTGAGGTCCCTCCTTGTGCCAGGGGTTGTGAGGTCCCTCCGTGTGCCGGGGGTTGTGAGGTCCCTCCGTGTGCCGGGGGTTGTCGGGCCCTTCCATGTGCCGGGGGTTGTGAGGTCCCTCCGTGTGCCGGGGGTTGTGAGGTCCCTCCGTGTGCCGGGGGTTGTCGGGCCCCTCCGTGTGCCGGGGGTTGTGAGGTCCCTCCGTGTGCCGGGGGTTGTGAGGTCCCTCCGTGTGCCGTGAGTTGTCGGGACTCTCCGTGTGCCGGGGGTTGTCAGGCCCCTCCGTGTGCCGGGGGTTGTCAGGCCCCTCCGTGTGCCGGGGGTTGTCAGGCCCCTCCGTGTGCCGGGGGTTGTGAGGCCCCTCCTTGTGCCGGGGGTTGTGAGGCCCCTCCGTGTGCCGGGGGTTGTCGGGCCCCTCCGTGTGCCGGGGGTTGTCGGGCCCCTCCGTGTGCCGGGGGTTGTCGGGCCCCTCCGTGTGCCGGGGGTTGTGAGGCCCCTCCGTGTGCCGGGGGTTGTCGGGCCCCTCCGTGTGCCGGGGGTTGTCGGGCCCCTCCGTGTGCCGGGGGTTGTCGGGCCCCTCCGTGTGCCGGGGGTTGTCGGGCCCCTCCGTGTGCCGGGGGTTGTCGGGCCCCTCCGTGTGCCGGGGGTTGTCGGGCCCCTCCGTGTGCCGGGGGTTGTCGGGCCCCTCCGTGTGCCGGGGGTTGTCGGGCCCCTCCGTGTGCCGGGGGTTGTCGGCCCCTCCGTGTGCCGGGGGTTGTCGGGCCCCTCCGTGTGCCGGGGGTTGTCGGGCCCCTCCGTGTTCCGGGGGTTGTCGGGCCCCTCCGTGTGCCGGGGGTTGTCGGGCCCCTCCGTGTGCCGGGGGTTGTGGGGCCCCTCCGTGTGCCGGGAGTTGTCGGCCCCTCCGTGTGCCGGGGGTTGTCGGGCCCCTCCGTGTGCCGGGGGTTGTCGGGCCCCTCCGTGTTCCGGGGGTTGTCGGGCCCCTCCGTGTGCCGGGGGTTGTCGGGCCCCTCCGTGTGCCGGGGGTTGTCGGGCCCCTCCGTGTGCCGGGGGTTGTCGGGCCCCTCCGTGTGCCGGGGGTTGTCGGGCCCCTCCGTGTGGCGGGGGTTGTTGGGCCCCTCCGTGTGGCTGTATGGCACCATTTTCCGCAGACTCAGGACGGGGATTCCCATCTTTCTGCTCCTGTCAGCGCGGCGGCGGCGGGAGGATCAATACCTGACCATCGCCTGTCAGCGCTGAGATATGACAGCAATCCCGCCGCCGTGCCAGGCGCTTTTATTAAATGGCCGCCATTAAAAATTCACATGGGTTAACTCTTTAAAAACCGGACTAGAATTTAAATTTAAAGAGGCTTAAAAGGGCAATTGCTGGTATTCTTATCTGCTCCTAGGAAAGCTGGGTGACAACCATTATGGCCGCCGGTACTGCTCGGTGGCAATCAGTCACATTCCAGCTGGTATAATGTCCATTACATCCTCAGGAGAACTACAGGTCCTCATAGCTCATATGCTTCATAGAGCGGTCTATCCAGGGGGCCTCATAGCTCGTATGCTTCATAGAGGGGTTTATCCAGGGGGCCTCATAGCTCGTATGCTTCATAGAGGGGTTTATCCAGGGGGCCTCATAGCTCGTATGCTTCATAGAGGGGTTTATCCAGGGGGCCTCATAGCTCGTATGCTTCATAGAGCGGTCTATCCAGGGGGCCTCATAGCTCGTATGCTTCATAGAGCGGTCTATCCAGGGGGCCTCATAGCTCGTATGCTTCATAGAGGGGTTTATCCAGGGGGCCCATAGCTCGTATGCTTCATAGAGAGGTCTATGCAGGGGGCCTCATAGCTCGTATGCTTCATAGAGGGGTTTATCCAGGGGGCCCCATAGCTCGTATGCTTCATAGAGGGGTTTATCCAGGGGGCCCCATAGCTCGTATGCTTCATAGAGGGGTTTATCCAGGGGGCCTCATAGCTCGTATGCTTCATAGAGGGGTTTATCCAGGGGGCCCCATAGCTCGTATGCTTCATAGAGCGGTCTATCCAGGGGGCCTCATAGCTCGTATGCTTCATAGAGCGGTCTATCCAGGGGGCCTCATAGCTCGTATGCTTCATAGAGGGGTCTATCCAGGGGGCCCCATAGCTCGTATGCATCATTGAGAGGTCTATGCAGGGGGCCTCATAGCTCGTATGCTTCATAGAGGGGTTTATCCAGGGGGCCCCATAGCTCGTATGCTTCATAGAGAGGTCTCTCCAGGGAGCCCCATAGCTCGTATGCTTCATAGAGGGGTCTATCCAGGAGTCCCATAGCTCGTATGCTTCATAGAGAGGTCTATTCAGGGGGCCTCATAGCTCGTATGCTTCATAGAGAGGTCTATCCAGGGGGCCCCATAGCTCGTATGCTTCATAGACAGGTCTATCCAAAGGGCCCCATAGCTCATATGCTTCATAGAGAGGTCTATCCAGGGGGCCTCATAGCTCGTATGCTTCATAGAGAGGTCTATCCAGGGGGCCCCATAGTTCGTATGCTTCATAGAGAGGTCTATCCAGGGGGCCTCATAGCTCGTATGCTTTATAGAGGGGTTTATCCAGGGGGCCCCATAGCTCGTATGCTTCATAGAGAGGTCTATCCAGGGGGCCTCATAGCTCATATGCTTCATAGAGAGGTCTATCCAGGGGGCCCCATAGTTCGTATGCTTCATAGAGAGGTCTATCCAGGGGGCCTCATAGCTCGTTTGCTTCATAGAGAGGTCTATTCAGGGGGCCTCATAGCTCGTATGCTTCAAAGAGAGGTCTATCCATGGGGCCTATAGCTCGTATGCTTCATAGAGGGGTTTATCCAGGGGGCCCCATAGCTGGTATGCTTCATAGAGAGGTCTATCCAGGGGGCCTCATAGCTCGTATGCTTTATAGAGGGGTCTATCCAGGGGGCCCCATAGCTCGTATGCTTTATAGAGGGGTCTATCCAGGGGGCCCCATAGCTCGTATGCTTCATAGAGAGGTCTATCCAGGGGGCCTCGTAGCTCGTATGCTTTATAGAGGGGTCTATCCAGGGGGCCCCATAGTTCGTATGCTTCATAGAGTGGTCTATCCAGGAGTCCCACAGCTCGTATTCTTTATAGAGGGGTCTATCCAGTGGGCCTCATTGCTCGTATGCTTCATGGAGAGAAGTCTATCCAGGGGGCCTCATAGCTCATATGCTTCATAGAGAGGTTTATCCAGGGGGCCTCATAGCTCGTATGCTTCATAGAGAGGTCTATCCAGGGGGCCCCATAGCTCGTATGCTTTATAGAGGGGTCTGTCCAGGGGCCCCCATAGCTCGTATGCTTCATAAAGAGGTCTATCCAGGGGGCCCCATAGCTCGTATGCTTTATAGAGGGGTCTATCCAGGGGCCCCCATAGCTCGTATGCTTCATAGAGAGGTCTATCCAGGGGGCCTCATAGCTCGTATGCTTTATAGAGAGGTCTATCCAGTGGCCCCCATAGCTCGTATGCTTCATAGAGAGGTCTATCCAGGGGGCTCCATAGCTCGTATGCTTCATAGAGAGGTCTATCCAGGGGGCTCCATAGCTCGTATGCTTCATAGAGAGGTCTATCCAGGGGGCCTCATAGCTCGTATGCTTCATAGAGGGGTTTATCCAGGGGGCCCCATAGCTCATATGCTTCATAGAGAGGTCTATCCAGGGGGCTCCATAGCTCGTATGCTTCATAGAGAGGTCTATCCAGGGGGCCCCATAGCTCGTATGCTTCATAGAGGGGTTTATCCAGGGGGCCCCATAGCTCGTATGCTTCATAGAGAGGTCTATCCAGGGGGCCCCATAGCTCATATGCTTCATAGAGGGGTTTATCCAGGGGGCCCATAGCTCGTATGTGACTCGCCCACCCCAGGGCTATGGGACACCCGGTGCCGGGCCGGACTAGTCCGGTGGTAGTCAGTGGTGGCTGGGCCCGGCTCCGTGGCCCTGGTGGGTGTCAGTAGAATATGTGGCTTGAAGAATAAAGTTTGTGTTCGTGACGCCACCTGTGGTCTGCGGCTATTAAGCCGCCGCTGCTGTGTAAGGCCTCCGGGGTGATGATATAGCAGAAATGGTGGTACTGCTCCCCACAGGTGGAGCGGAGCCCCGGGGACACTGTTAGTGCTCGTGGAAGTCTATGGGGTTGTGTGGCTAACACGGTGCAGGGCCGACAGGCAATGAAAGAACCAGGCACAAACAACAGTCTCTTTACCTTTTCCTCTTTTACTCTGGAAACAGTCCAGTCCTGGGAGACCGTTACAGGTGGTGATGGGGATCCGGTCGGCCTGGAAGTACTTGGGGTGATCTTTCTGGCCAGCTGAGTATGACGCCTACTCCTGTGCTTTTCTTTGTTATGATAGGACCCTGCTTCTCTGAATCCAGCAATGGCCCTCTTTGCTGCTGGGACTGATGGTACGTCCCTTTCCCTCTGTAGCAGGCTGCGCAGGCCCTCTCTGGTGCTTCCCTGCTGGAATCCACACCGGGCCTTGATGCTGCAGCTGTGCTTTTGGGATGTTTTTGGGCCAGGTGCTTGCAGCTCTCCTGCCCTTCGGATTCGGCTACCAGGGAGTATGCTTAAGCCCTGGTGGCCACAGACTCCGATGTCCGAGTCTCTCTGCTGCCTCTCAGCTACCCCTGCTTCCCTGGGCCAAGCTACTCTAGCTCTAGGCCCCAGATCCACAGGACAGCACACTCTGCGTCTGCTCACTTCTACTGCTCTCTACAGACTGACCACTACTTCCTCCCTCAGGCCAGACTTAAGGGATGCTCCCTGGAATCCCAGGTTCAGAGCTCCCCCTGCTGGCCGGAGGGAGAACTGCGTTGGGTGTTAAAACTTGCTGGCCAATGGACCTCCCAATTACCTCCAGGCTCAGCATTAACCCTTTGGAAGGGCAATGCTGTTGTGGCGACCAGGTCCTGGGGCGCCACATATGCTTCATAGAGGGGTTTATCCAGGGGGCCCCATAGCTCGTATGCTTCATAGAGAGGTCTATCCAGGGGGCCCCATAGCTCGAATGCTTCATAGAGGGGTTTATCCAGGGGGCCTCATAGCTCGTATGCTTCATAGAGGGGTTTATCCAGGGGGCCTCATAGCTCATATGCTTCATAGAGAGGTCTATCCAGGGGGCCTCATAGCTCGTATGCTTCATAGAGAGGTCTATCCAGGGGGACTCATAGCTCGTATGCTTCATAGAGAGGTCTATCCAGGGGGCCCCATAGCTCGTATGCTTCATAGAGGGGTTTATCCAGGGGGCCCCATAGCTCGTATGCTTCATAGAGAGGTCTATCCAGGGGGCCTCATAGCTCGTATGCTTCATAGAGAGGTCTATCCAGGGGGACTCATAGCTCGTATGCTTCATAGAGAGGTCTATCCAGGGGGCTCCATAGCTCATATGCTTCATAGAGGGGCTTATCCAGGGGGCCCCATAGCTCGTATGCTTCATAGAGGGGTTTATCCAGGGGGTCTGATTTTCTGGGGTATATCCAGGGGGCCTGATTTTCTGGTGTATATCCAGGGGGCCTTATGTGCTGGGGTATATACAGGGGGCCTGATTTTCTGGTGTATATCCAGGGGGTCTGATTTTCTGGGGTATATACAGGGGGCCTGATTTTCTGGTGTATATCCAGGGGGTCTGATTTTCTGGGGTATATCCAGGGGGCCTGATGTGCTGGGGTATATCCAGGGGGTCTGATTTTCTGGGGTATATCCAGGGGGTCTGATTTTCTGGGGTATATCCAGGGGGTCTGATTTTCTGGGGTATATACAGGGGGCCTGATTTTCTGGTGTATATCCAGGGGGTCCCATAGCTCGTATGCTTTATAGAGGGGTCTATCCAGGGGCCCCATAGCTCGTATGCTTTATAGAGGGGTCTATCCAGGGGCCCCCATAGCTTGTATGCTTCTTAGAGAGGTCTATCCAGGGGGCCTCATAGCTAGTATGCTTCATAGAGGGGTTTATCCAGGGGGCCCCATAGCTCGTATGCATCATAGAGGGGTTTATCCAGGGGGCCTCATAGCTCGTATGCTTCATAGAGGGGTTTATCCAGGGGGCCTCATAGCTCGTATGCTTCATAGAGGGGTTTATCCAGGGGGCCTCATAGCTCGTATGCTTCATAGAGGGGTTTATCCAGGGGGTCTGATTTTCTGGGGTATATCCAGGGGGCCTGATTTTCTGGGGTATATCCAGGGGGCCTGATGTGCTAGGGTACATCCAGGGGTCTGTGCTGTCACCTGTGGGGACCCTCACATTGGGGGCTGCGGGGGGCACTGTTGTGGGGTCACTCACCGCTCGCTCTTCTTCTTGCAGTACCGGATCGGGCAGCTCTACATGATCAGCAAGCACAGCCACGAGCAGAGCGACCGCGGAGAAGGCGTGGAGGTCGTCCAGAACGAGCCGTACGAGGACCCGGTGCACGGCCCCGGACAGCTGACCGAGAAGAGGGTCTACCTGAACAGGTAAGCCACCGGGGTGACACCAGAGAGCAATAGCACGCTGCAGAGGGCTTTCTACCAGGCCTTCAGAATTACGTTCTGTTTATTGCCAGTGACTGAATGCCACAGCTGAGGGTCCGTTCCATTGTATCCAGTGCAGTCACTGACACAGTGTAACAGACCCTCAGCGGCGCTGCCTTTCTTGTTTTCTGCAGATCGTTTCTCCTCGTTCTGAGGAATCTGCTGCGGTTTGCAGAGATTCGGTCACTGTGGTGCTGACACAGCAGAGCTGGAGGCGGTGGGGGGGGGATTCCGGGGTCCGGGGGGAGTCACGCGTGACAAGGACACGGAGGTGATGGATTAATAAGGAGACGTCTTCCATCTCCCCCGGGGCCGATGTCTCCTCCAGTTTACTTTGTAGGGAGAGAATTGCTGAGTGTGAGGATGTGGAGCCGTCACATGTCACCCGGGCTGTAGAGAGCGGCAGCAGTGTAAAGAATGGGGGATGGCGGGAAGAGTCCTGGGATCTCTGGAAGACGGCCATTGTGCACCGTGGAATTGGCGGCTGCTTCACATCCACGGAGAGCGCCGAGCGTTACTAGCACAGTACCTCAGCGCAGCGCCCCCCATACCCCTCCAAATGCGTTACTAGCACAGTACCTCAGCGCAGCGCCCCCCATACCCCCCTCCAAATGCGTTACTACCACAGTACCTCAGCGCAGCGCCCCCCATACCCCCCTCCAAATGCGTTACTAGCACAGTACCTCAGCGCAGCGCCCCCCATACCCCCCTCCAAATGCGTTACTACCACAGTACCTCAGCGCAGCGCCCCCCATACCCCTCCAAATGCGTTACTAGCACAGTACCTCAGCGCAGCGCCCCCCATACCCCCCTCCAAATGCGTTACTACCACAGTACCTCAGCGCAGCGCCCCCCATACCCCCCTCCAAATGCGTTACTACCACAGTACCTCAGCGCAGCGCCCCCCATACCCCCCTCCAAATGCGTTACTAGCACAGTACCTCAGCGCAGCGCCCCCCATACCCCTCCAAATGCGTTACTACCACAGTACCTCAGCGCAGCGCCCCCCATACCCCTCCAAATGCGTTACTAGCACAGTACCTCAGCGCAGCGCCCCCATACCCCTCCAAATGCGTTACTAGCACAGTACCTCAGCGCAGTGCCCCCCCATACCCCTCCAAATGCGTTACTAGCACAGTACCTCAGCGCAGCGCCCCCCATACCCCTCCAAGGGCGTTACTACCACAGTACCTCAGCGCAGCGCCCCCCATACCCCTCCAAATGCGTTACTAGCACAGTACCTCAGCGCAGCGCCCCCCATACCCCTCCAAATGCGTTACTAGCACAGTACCTCAGCGCAGTGCCCCCCATACCCCTCCAAGGGCGTTACTACCACAGTACCTCAGCGCAGTGCCCCCCATACCCCTCCAAGGGCGTTACTACCACAGTACCTCAGCGCAGCGCCCCTCATACCCCTCCAAGGGCGTTACTACCACAGTACCTCAGCGCAGCGCCCCTCATACCCCCCTCCAAATGCGTTACTACCACAGTACCTCAGCGCAGCGCCCCTCATACCCCTCCAAGGGCGTTACTACCACAGTACCTCAGCGCAGTGCCCCCCATACCCCTCCAAGGGTGTTACTACCACAGTACCTCAGCGCAGCGCCCCTCATACCCCCCTCCAAATGCGTTACTACCACAGTACCTCAGCGCAGCGCCCCTCATACCCCTCCAAGGGCGTTACTACCACAGTACCTCAGCGCAGTGCCCCCCATACCCCTCCAAGGGCGTTACTACCATAGTACCTCAGCGCAGCGCCCCCCATACCCCCCTCCAAATGCGTTACTACCACAGTACCTCAGCGCAGCGCCCCCCATACCCCCCTCCAAATGCGTTACTACCACAGTACCTCAGCGCAGCGCCCCCCATACCCCTCCAAATGCGTTACTACCACAGTACCTCAGCGCAGCGCCCCCCATACCCCTCCAAATGCGTTACTACCACAGTACCTCAGCGCAGCGCCCCCCATACCCCTCCAAATGCGTTACTACCACAGTACCTCAGCACAGCGCCCCCCATACCCCTCCAAATGCGTTACTAGCACAGTACCTCAGCGCAGCGCCCCCCATACCCCCCTCCAAATGCGTTACTACCACAGTACCTCAGCGCAGCGCCCCCCATACCCCCCTCCAAATGCGTTACTACCACAGTACCTCAGCGCAGCGCCCCTCATACGCCCCTCCAAATGCGTTACTACCACAGTACCTCAGCGCAGCGCCCCTCATACCCCTCCAAGGGCGTTACTACCACAGTACCTCAGCGCAGCGCCCCCCATACCCCCCCTCCAAGGGCGTTACTACCACAGTACCTCAGCGCAGTGCCCCCCATACCCCTCCAAGGGCGTTACTACCACAGTACCTCAGCGCAGCGCCCCTCATACCCCACAAGGGCGTTACTACCACAGTACCTCAGCGCAGCGCCCCCCATACCCCTCCAAGGGCGTTACTAGCACAGTACCTCAGCGCAGTGCCCCCCATACCCCTCCAAGGGCGTTACTAGCACAGTACCTCAGCGCAGTGCCCCCCATACCCCTCCAAGGGCGTTACTAGCACAGTACCTCAGCGCAGTGCCCCCCATACCCCTCCAAGGGCGTTACTAGCACAGTACCTCAGCGCAGTGCCCCCCATACCCCTCCAAGGGCGTTACTAGCACAGTACCTCAGCGCAGTGCCCCCCATACCCCTCCAAGGGCGTTACTAGCACAGTGCCCCCCATACCCCTCCAAGGGCGTTACTAGCACAGTACCTCAGCGCAGTGCCCCCCATACCCCTCCAAGGGCGTTACTAGCACAGTACCTCAGCGCAGTGCCCCCCATACCCCTCCAAGGGCGTTACTAGCACAGTACCTCAGCGCAGTGCCCCCCATACCCCTCCAAGGGCGTTACTAGCACAGTACCTCAGCGCAGCACCCCCCATACCCCTCCAAGGGCGTTACTAGCACAGTACCTCAGCGCAGCGCCCCCATACCCCACAAGGGCGTTACTACCACAGTACCCCAGCGCAGCGCCCTCCCAAAGGGCACTATTACCACAGTACCTCAGCGCAGCCCCCCCCAAGGGCGTTACTAGCACAGTACCTCAGCGCAGCGCCCCCCATACCACTCCAAGGGCATTACTACCACAGTACCCCAGCGCAGCACCCCCCCAAGGGCACTACTACCACAGTACCTCAGCGCAGCGCCCCCCCATACCCCCAAGGGCGTTACTACCACAGTACCTCAGCGCAGCGCCCCCCCATACCCCTCCAAGGGCTTTACTACCACAGTACCTCAGCGCAGCGCCCACCCCCCACCCCCCAAGGGCGTTACTACCACAGTACCTCAGCGCCACGCCCTCCATATCCCTCCAAGGGCGTTACTACCACAGTACCTCAGCGCAGCGCCCCCCATACCTCTCCCAGGGCGTTACTACCACAGTACCTCAGCGCAGCGCCCCCATACCCCCCAAGGGCGTTACTACCACAGTACCTCAGCGCAGCGCCCCCCCATACCCCTCCAAGGGCGTTACTACCACAGTACCTCAGCGCAGCGCCCACCCCCCACCCCACAAGGGCGTTACTACCACAGTACCTCAGCGCAGCGCCCCCCCATACCCCTCCAAGGGCTTTACTACCACAGTACCTTAGCGCAGCGCCCACCCCCCACCCCCCAAGGGCGTTACTACCACAGTACCTCAGCGCCACGCCCTCCATATCCCTCCAAGGGCGTTACTACCACAGTACCTCAGCGCAGCGCCCCCCATACCTCTCCCAGGGTGTTACTACCACAGTACCTCAGCGCAGCGCCCCCCCATACCCCTCCAAGGGCGTTACTACCACAGTACCTCAGCGCAGCGCCCACCCCCCACCCCCCAAGGGTGTTACTACCACAGTACCTCAGCGCCACGCCCTCCATATCCCTCCAAGGGCGTTACTACCACAGTACCTCAGCGCAGCGCCCCATACCCCACAAGGGCGTTACTACCACAGTACCTCAGCGCAGCCCCCCCCAAGGGCGTTACTAGCACAGTACCTCAGCGCAGCGCCCCCATACCCCACAAGGGCGTTACTACCACAGTACCCCAGCGCAGCGCCCCCCCAAAGGGCACTACTACCACAGTACCTCAGCGCAGCCCCCCCAAGGGCGTTACTACCACAGTACATCAGCGCAGCGCCCTCCATACCTCTCTAAGGGCGTTACTACCACAGTACCTCAGCGCAGCGTCCCCCATACCCCCCAAGGGCGTTACTACCACAGTACCTCAGCGCAGCGCCCACCCCCCACCCCCCAAGGACGTTACTACCACAGTACCTCAGCGCCACGCCCTTCATATCCCTCCAAGGGCGTTACTACCACAGTACCTCAGCGCAGCGCCCCCCATACCTCTCCAAGGGCGTTACTACCACAGTACCTCAGCGCAGCGTCCCCCATACCCCCCAAGGGCGTTACTACCACAGTACCTCAGCGCCACGCTCTCCATACCCCTCCAAGGGCGTTACTACCACAGTACCTCAGCGCAGTGCCCCCCATACCCCTCCAAGATCTGCTGTGTTTAGACCTTGTATTCTGAAGAAGCGGCTGCATCTCCATCTGTCACAGCCGAGAAACTGCCTGCTCCGACCCTAAAAAGTCAAGTGTGATATACCGCCCCAAAAATAATACCGCCCCCTATATACAGGAATATATGTACTATAATACTGCTCCCTATATACTGGAATATAACTACTATAGTACTGCCCCTATGTACAAGAATATACTATAATACTGCCCCTATATACAAGAATATAACTACTATAATACTGACCCCTATGTACAAGAATATAACTACTATAATACTGCTCCTATGTACAAGAATATAACTACTATAATACTGCTCCTATATACAAGAATATAACTACTATAATACTGCCCCTATGTACAAGAATATAACTACTATAATACTGCCCCTATGTACAAGAATATAACTACTATAATACTGCCCCTATGTACAAGAATATAACTACTATAATACTGCCCCTATGTACAAGAATATAACTACTATAATACTGCCACTATATACAAGAATATAACTACTATAATACTGCCCCTATATACAAGAATATAACTACTATAATACTGCCCCCTATATACAAGAATATAACTACTATAATACTGCCCCTATGTACAAGAATATAACTACTATAATACTGCCCCCTATATACAAGAATATAACTACTATAATACTGCCCCCTATATACAAGAATATAACTACTATAATACTGCCCCTATATACAAGAATATAACTACTATAATACTGCCCCCTATATACAAGAATATAACTACTATAATACTGCCCCTATGTACAAGAATATAACTACTATAATACTGCCCCCTATATACAAGAATATAACTACTATAATACTGCCCCTATGTACAAGAATATAACTACTATAATACTGCCCCTATGTACAAGAATATAACTACTATAATACTGCCCCTATGTACAAGAATATAACTACTATAATACTGCCCCCTATATACAAGAATATAACTACTATAATACTGCCCCTATATACAAGAATATAACTACTATAATACTGCTCCTATGTACAAGAATATAACTACTATAATACTGCTCCTATATACAAGAATATAACTACTATAATACTGCCCCTATATACAAGAATATAACTACTATAATACTGCCCCTATATACAAGAATATAACTACTATAATACTGCCCCTATGTACAAGAATATAACTACTATAATACTGCCCCTATATACAAGAATATAACTACTATAATACTGCCCCTATGTACAAGAATATAACTACTATAATACTGCCTCTATATACAAGAATATAACTACTATAATACTGCTCCTATGTACAAGAATATAACTACTATAATACTGCCCCTATATACAAGAATATAACTACTATAATACTGCCCCCTATATACAAGAATATAACTACTATAATACTGCCCTCTATATACAAGAATATAACTACTATAATACTGCCCCTATGTACAAGAATATAACTACTATAATACTACCCATATATACAAGAATATAACTACTATAATACTGCCCCTATGTACAAGAATATAACTACTATAATACTGCCCCTATATACAAGAATATAACTACTATAATACTGCCCCCTATATACAAGAATATAACTACTATAATACTGCCCCTATGTACAAGAATATAACTACTATAATACTGCCCCTATATACAAGAATATAACTACTATAATACTGCCCCTATATACAAGAATATAACTACTATAATACTGCCCCTATGTACAAGAATATAACTACTATAATACTGCCTCTATATACAAGAATATAACTACTATAATACTGCCCCTATATACAAGAATATAACTACTATAATACTGCTCCTATGTACAAGAATATAACTACTATAATACTGCCCCTATATACAAGAATATAACTACTATAATACTGCCCCCTATATACAAGAATATAACTACTATAATACTGCCCTCTATATACAAGAATATAACTACTATAATACTGCTCCTATATACAAGAATATAACTACTATAATACTGCCCCTATATACAAGAATATAACTACTATAATATTGCCCCTATATACAAGAATATAACTACTATAATACTGCCCCTATATACAAGAATATAACTACTATAATACTGCCCCTATGTACAAGAATATAACTAGTATAATACTGCCCCTATATACAAGAATATAACTACTATAATACTGCCCCCTATGTACAAGAATATAACTACTATAATACTGCCCCTATATACAAGAATATAACTACTATAATACTGCCCCTATATACAAGAATATAACTACTATAATACTACCCATATATACAAGAATATAACTACTATAATACTGCCCCCTATGTACAAGAATATAACTACTATAATACTGCCCCTATGTACAAGAATATAACTACTATAATACTGCTCCCTATGTACAAGAATATAACTACTATAATACTGCCCCTATGTACAAGAATATAACTACTATAATACTGCCCCTATGTACAAGAATATAACTACTATAATACTGCCCCTATGTACAAGAATATAACTACTATAATACTGCCCCTATATACAAGAATATAACTACTATAATACTGCCCCTATGTACAAGAATATAACTACTATAATACTGCCTCTATATACAAGAATATAACTACTATAATACTGCCCCTATATACAAGAATATAACTACTATAATACTGCTCCTATATACAAGAATATAACTACTATAATACTGCCCCTATATACAAGAATATAACTACTATAATACTGCCCCTATATACAAGAATATAACTACTATAATACTGCCCCTATGTACAAGAATATAACTACTATAATACTGCCCCTATATACAAGAATATAACTACTATAATACTGCCCCCTATGTACAAGAATATAACTACTATAATACTGCCCCTATATACAAGAATATAACTACTATAATACTGCTCCTATGTACAAGAATATAACTACTATAATACTGCTCCTATATACAAGAATATAACTACTATAATACTGCTCCTATATACAAGAATATAACTACTATAATACTGCCCCCTATGTACAAGAATATAACTACTATAATACTGCCCCCTATATACAAGAATATAACTACTATAATACTGCCCCTATATACAAGAATATAACTACTATAATACTGCCCCTATATACAAGAATATAACTACTATAATACTACCCATATATACAAGAATATAACTACTATAATACTGCCCCCTATGTACAAGAATATAACTACTATAATACTGCCCCTATGTACAAGAATATAACTACTATAATACTGCTCCTATGTACAAGAATATAACTACTATAATACTGCTCCCTATGTACAAGAATATAACTACTATAATACTGCCTGTCACAAACCACCGGGGGGGTCACTCAGAAATCCCCCGCGCTGGCTACCATTACGTCACAATCGGGGGGTAACAAGTGGGGGTCACCCCTCCTTTATACCTCCCGACCGACAGACAGAGCACGTGACGCGCTCTCTAGCGCCCCTCTTATAGTCAGGCCAATTATGGAATTGCCCGACAATAAGCAAGGAGGCCGCTATACTACTTATGCCGATTATTGAAGGGTCCCCGGTGAGAGTAAGGTATATATTCCCCCGACCTCCGCGGGCGGAATATATAAAATCTCCCCGAATCTCACGGGCCTCCCCACAATAATCCTTGGCACGATTCGCTGCCACCAACCGATTTACGGTAACTATTAGCCGAACACACAGACGTGGGATTCAAGATCGAGATAACAGAACAGCCCAAGATTAATTATATAATTTAATCAGCCTAAAGCACACTAGAAACTACAATATATACAATAGGGAATCTACAGAATATACAGTTATGTCAGAGTACAGTTACAGATAAAGCATGGTTTTCAAACAGGTATGCAATTCAATCAGTTACCTTGTGCGTCTGGCCACAGGGGGGCGCTGTAGACCAGGTTTCCAGGAACTCCCACAGATGTTTCCTGCACGTGACCCCCAGCGAAAGAACCCTGGAAAATGGCCGAAGTAGGGTTATCAACCTGGGCAGATCCAGGTCCCCTCCTACCTTAGTGACCTCACAGGGAGCACTGCTCCACCCCTGGCTTGAGTTATGGACAATCCACAACATGGAATATGGGCCATAACTTTGCCTGGGAGCGTCGTAGGCGGACGCCAATGCTCTCATTGTGACAGTTATGAATTTAGCTACAGAACGAGGGGACTCATGACCTGTCTGCCAGTTCCCCATTGGCTGATATCACGCCTGGGGCATTTCCCAATGTCCTGCTCCCATAAAAAGGGTGTGCCGGCATCGTCCGCATGCGGAGACACCATTTTTATGGTTGCCATATTTATCGGAAATATGGCTTGCGAGATATGAACCATTTTTTACTGGAGTCGTTCTGTCTGGCTATTTCCATAGCCTTGCTAATGAGATACAACTCTTGTTACAGGGTGACGGCAGGGAGTCATCCTGTGTCCATTGTTCCCACATCATCTCATTTCCATATCACAGGAGATGGCCATGGAGGTGTAAGTGGAACACTGAGAACAAGAAGGGAGGGGGCACTGCCAGGGAGTGATGAGGGATTATGACTGGAGTCATAATTCATCTTCATATCCCGGGATTTGCCTCACACCTCCCCCCTTTTGAGGGCGCTAGGGGGCAGCACACTCCGGTGTTCCCCCGTGCGCCCGTCCGCGACCTCTCCTTGTCGGGACAGCCCGTCTGCGTTACCGTGGTCACTGCCCCTTTTGTGGCGAATGGTGAAGTTGTATTGCTGGAGCGCAAGGCTCCATCGCAACAATCGCCCATTCGTCCCAGAGACGGTGTGCAACCAGCTGAGGGGGTTGTGGTCCGTCTCCACGATGAAGTGGCGCCCGTATAGATAGGGTTGCAGACGCTGCAGGGCCCACACTATGGCCAGGCACTCCTTCTCCATCGTGGAATAGGCAACTTCCCTTGGTAACAGCTTCCTGCTCAGGTACAAGACTGGGTGCTCTTGGCTCGCAGAGTCCACCTGGCTGAGCACCGCACCGAGGCCGAAGTCACTGGCGTCGGTCTGTACTACAAACGGCCGCGTGAAGTCGGCTGCCTGTAGCACGGGCGGGCTGGACAGGGCGTCCTTTAGGGCCCGGAAGGCTGTCTCGCAGTCCATTGTCCAATCGACTGCAGAGGGCAGCTTCTTCTTGGTGAGGTCCGTCAAGGGCTTTGCCAGGCTACTATAGCATGGAACAAACCTCCTATAGTACCCAGCGGTCCCCAAGAAGGACATCACCTGCTTCTTGGTCCTGGGGGTGGGCCAGGATGCGATGGCTTCCACTTTCTCAGGCTCGGGCTTCAGTGTTCTCCCACCTACCCGGTGACCGAGGTACTGGACCTCGCTCATGGCCAGCTGACACTTTCCCGGCTTGATGGTCAAACCTGCCCGGTGGATCCGCCTGAGCACCTGTGCTAGATGCTCTAGGTGGTCCTCCCAGGTGGGACTGAAGACGGCAATGTCATCCAGGTACGCGGCCGCGTACCCTTCAAGTCCCTTGAGCAGGGTGTTGACCATCCGCTGGAAAGTGGCAGGGGCATTCCTCATCCCGAATGGCATCACCGTGGACTCGTACAGTCCAAATGGGGTAATAAAGGCAGAGCGTTCCCTGGCCTTGCGAGTCAGGGGGATCTGCCAATATCCCCGGCTCAGATCCATGATGGTCAGGTACTGAGCCCCGGCCAACTGATCGAGCAGGTCATCGATGCGTGGCATTGGGTACGCATCGGCGACCGTGACCGCATTGAGCCCCCTGTAGTCCACGCAGAACCGAGTGGTTCGGTCCTTCTTAGGGACGAGGACTACAGGCGAGGCCCAAGCGCTGTTGGATGCCTGGATCACCCCCAGCTTCAGCATCTCGTCAATCTCCTGGCGCATGTGTTGCTGCACCTCCAGGGAGACCCGATATGCTGAACGCCGGATCGGGGGATGATCCCCAGTGTCCACGTGATGGACAGCCAAGTCAGTCCTTCCGGGCTGGTTGGTAAACAACCCCCGGAAGGGGAGGAGGGTGGCCCACAGCTGGGACCGTTGGTCTTCCAAGAGCTGGTGGCCAACCTCCACATCCTCAATGGATCCGCCTGCCCTAACCTGGGCTAGCATATCCAAGAGGGTTTCCGCTTCTCCCTCCTCGGGCAGGTTGCACACTGGGAGCGCACATGCCTCCCGCTCATGATGTGCCTTCATCATGTTCACATGGAAGGGCTTCCGCCTTCCACGGGCAGGGTCCAGGGTGACCAGGTACGTTACAGGGTTGAGCTGCTGGTACACGAGGTATGGGCCTTCCCAGGCTGCCTGAAGCTTGTCCTGTGGTACGGGGACCAGTACCCACACCTTTTGACCCACTTGGTAGGTCCTCTCACAAGCGTTCTGGTCGTACCAACGCTTCTGATCGGCCTGGGCTTGAGCCATATTGTCGTGTACCAGTTGCGTCAAGGCCTGCATTTTGTCCCGGAAGCGCATGACATACTCGATAACCGACACTCCAGGGGTGGCCAAATCCCCTTCCCAAGCCTCTTTCACCAGAGCCAGGGGGCCCCGCACACGTCGCCCGTACAGGAGCTCAAACGGTGAGAATCCTGTTGAGGCCTGTGGAACCTCCCGGTAAGCAAATAACAGGTGTGGGAGATACCGCTCCCAGTCACGCCCATGGGAGTCGACCAACATCTTAAGCATCTGCTTTAAGGTGCCATTGAACCGCTCGCACAGGCCATTAGTCTGTGGATGGTACGGGCTGGCCACCAGATGTCGCACCTGGACTTGCTTACAGAGGGCCTCCATCAGCTGGGACATGAATTGGGTCCCCCGGTCAGTGAGCATTTCCTGGGGAAAACCCACTCGGGAGAAAATCTCCAGCAATGCGGTGGCCACCTTGTCAGCCCGAATGGACGACAAGGCCACTGCTTCTGGGTACCGGGTGGCATAGTCCACTACCGTCAGTAGGAAGCGTTTCCCGGAGCTGCTGGGGATGGCCAGCGGGCCGACCAGATCCACAGCCACCCTCCTGAAAGGCTCATCGATGATTGGCAGAGATACTAGTGGGGCTTTGGGGCGTGGCCCCGCCTTCCCCACTCTCTGACAGGTTTCACACGAACGGCAGTAGGCAGCCACATCGGCCCCCATTTTTGGCCAGTAGAAATGCTGGTTTAACCTGGCCTTGGTCTTAGCGATCCCTAGGTGTCCGGCCATCGGAATCTCATGTGCGATCCGCAACAACTCCGTCCGGAACGGATAGGGTACCACCAACTGTCGGTCCCTGGGCCACGCCTCCGGTGAACCCTGCTGGACCGTGGCCCGGTACAGCCGTCCTTGGTCCCAGACCACTCGCTCCGGGTCCGAGTCCGAGGGAGGCTGTGCCGCCTGCTCCTTAAGAGCTTTCAGGCTGTCGTCAGCTTCTAACGCTGCCTGAAACCCCTGACTAGATGTGGCCAGAATCGACGAGACTGTCACATCTTCAGTCAGTACCCCGGGACCTGTGTCCTGGCCTCCACCTGACTCGGCTGCCCCTTGGTCAGAAGGGGAAGAGCTATCGGACCTCCGGGAGGCCCCTTGGCTTCCAGCACTCCCACTGCGGGTGACAGCGGCCACAGCCGCTGCGACCGTGGGTCGTGCCTGCTCCTCCTCCGTTCCTGACCAAGTCGCCGGTTCAGGCAGACCTACCTGGCTTCCTGACACCCCGGTTGTGGGGGAACCATGCACCGAGATCTTACCTGGGAGCACTTCCGCTCCTGGACCGGCCCCAATCTCACCTGCCTGTTCCCCTCCTGCAGCAACAGAACCCCGCTGTGAAATCTCTGGGGACCCCACATTTGCTGTGGTAGCCCCCACCCCACACACTGGTCCTCCCCCTGCAGCACCCTGCTCTCTGCTTATCCCTGCAGAGGGCAACAGATCCCAGCTCACAGGCTGATTACTTGTAGAGGCATTGTCACACCTTTCTCTGACCCCCTCCCCTGTCACAGCTGCAGCTGTGTGTGTGTCTATGGTGTCTGTGCAAGCAGAAATATCAGAGTTCACTCCCTCCTCCCTTACATCATTCATAGATAACACATTAACATTGTCAGGAGTCATGTCCGTACTGGCTGAAGGTTCAGCCCTTGGGGGGGGCCCAAACTGGGAGGTTATCTGCCCCAAATCTGTCCCAAGTAGCACGTTTGCAGGGATCCGATCAGTTACCCCCACCTCCCTCACCCCCCGCCCTGCGCCCCAGTCCACATAAATGTCAGCAACAGGCAGCGCCGGGTCAGTGCCTCCAATCCCGGAGACAGCGAGGGTTTTTCCAGGGATCAAGTCTTGGGGGGACACCATCTCAGGCCGCACCAGAGTCACCTCCGAGGCGCTGTCTCGCAGTCCTATGGTCACAGACCGGCCGACGGTGACAGGTTGGAAGCTGTCCAGGGACCTACCACCACCCCCCACCCACACAATACACCTTGGGCGGCCCTTGGGACGGGGACGGAGCCGGGGCCTTGGGACGCTGAGGGCACATGGCCTTGAAGTGTCCAGGTAGGTTGCACTGGTGGCACCGTCTTGGTTCTGCCACGGGCCTGGAGAGGGGAGTTGAGGGGGACACCCCCTGCAGTCTAGGGGCAGGTGGGGCAGTCGCAGAATTCATCTTACCCCCTCTCCAGGTGCTGCTGGTGGCCGCTCTCCTGGCCTCAGGGGCCCGGTTGTTGGTGTAGTCATCGGCAAGGGCAGCTGTAGCCGTGGACCCCTTTGGCTTCTGGTCTCGGATGAACTGGCGGAGATCCTCAGGGCAGTTCCACAAGAGTTGCTCCGTGATGAACAAGTCCAGGATCTCCGGTCCGGTGGAAAGCTGCAGGCCTTGGGTCCAGTGGTCGGCAGCTCGGGCAAGTGCCCGCCTGTGGTCAGCCCAGGAGTCCTTTGGTCCCTTCTGTAGGCTCCGGAACTTCTTGCGGTAGGACTCCGGGGTGAGGTTGTACTGTTGGATCAGGGCCCGCTTGATGGTGTCGTAGCCCTGATCTGCCTCAGCAGGCAAGTCCCCAAGGATATCCAGGGCCTTACCCCTTAAACGGGGGGTCAGGTATTTGGCCCACTGGTCCTTGTTCAGATGGTGCTGCAAGCAAGTCCGTTCAAAAGCAGTCAAGAAAGAGTCCAAGTCTCCATCCTTCTCCAGCACTGGGAAGTCCTCAACACGGACCTTTGGAAGTTTGGTGTCTTGAAGGTCACGTGTGGCTGATGAGGGCCGGAGCTGAGCTAGCTGCAGCTGGTAGTCACGCTCTGCCTGGCGCTCTTCACGCGCTGCCTGCCGCTCTCGCTCTTCACGCGCTGCCTGCCGCTCCGCAGCCTCAGCCTCACGCGCTGCTTGCCGCTCTGCCCTGCGCTCTGCCAGGAGTCCCTTGTAGCCCTCCTGGTCTCCAGCCTGGAGAAGGGCCATAGCCATTTGAAGAAGGCTATCCGAGCCTCCCAGGCTCGGTGGAATGGCACGTGGTGATCTGCGGCCCGCTGCGGAGCCTGGTGATTCACTGTCCATTGCAGAGCGGAGGGCTGGCATCTGGCTCGTTGAGGACCCTTGGGTGAGCTGCTCCTCATCTTGTCCATAATTGCCAGCTTGTGCGCTGTCCTCTGCAGAACGGTTTTCTGGCGTCGAGCTCCTGGAGGACTCGTGGGCAACCTCCTCATTACTGCCCACAGCACCGTCCTCCCTCTCTTCGGCTCCTGCTTTAGCATTGGCCAGTTGCATAGCTCTGCTCCTGGTGCCATCAGCCATTCTTGCAGACTTTTGGTCACTGACACAGAACTGACACCTGATGCCTCCACACACCTTACAGTATCTGCACTCTGACACTCTAGTGTTGAGCTAGTCTGAAGACCCCAGCAGCCACAGCTGCTGCAGGCAGTCTTTAGTGTCTGGGAGTATGGGTCTCACACTCACACACACTATTATCTCGATCCCACCGCTATGCCACCAATATGTCACAAACCACCGGGGGGGTCACTCAGAAATCCCCCGCGCTGGCTACCATTACGTCACAATCGGGGGGTAACAAGTGGGGGTCACCCCTCCTTTATACCTCCCGACCGACAGACAGAGCACGTGACGCGCTCTCTAGCGCCCCTCTTATAGTCAGGCCAATTATGGAATTGCCCGACAATAAGCAAGGAGGCCGCTATACTACTTATGCCGATTATTGAAGGGTCCCCGGTGAGAGTAAGGTATATATTCCCCCGACCTCCGCGGGCGGAATATATAAAATCTCCCCGAATCTCACTGGCCTCCCCACAATAATCCTTGGCACAATTCGCTGCCACCAACCGATTTACGGTAACTAATAGCCGAACACACAGACGTGGGATTCAAGATCGAGATAACAGAACAGCCCAAGATTAATTATATAATTTAATCAGCCTAAAGCACACTAGAAACTACAATATATACAATAGGGAATCTACAGAATATACAGTTATGTCAGAGTACAGTTACAGATAAAGCATGGTTTTCAAACAGGTATGCAATTCAATCAGTTACCTTGTGCGTCTGGCCACAGGGGGGCGCTGTAGACCAGGTTTCCAGGAACTCCCACAGATGTTTCCTGCACGTGACCCCCAGCGAAAGAACCCTGGAAAATGGCCGAAGTAGGGTTATCAACCTGGGCAGATCCAGGTCCCCTCCTACCTTAGTGACCTCAGAGGGAGCACTGCTCCACCCCTGGCTTGAGTTATGGACAATCCACAACATGGAATATGGGCCATAACTTTGCCTGGGAGCGTCGTAGGCGGACGCCAATGCTCTCATTGTGACAGTTATGAATTTAGCTACAGAACGAGGGGACTCATGACCTGTCTGCCAGTTCCCCATTGGCTGATATCACGCCTGGGGCATTTCCCAATGTCCTGCTCCCATAAAAAGGGTGTGCCGGCATCGTCCGCATGCGGAGACACCATTTTTATGGTTGCCATATTTATCGGAAATATGGCTTGCGAGATATGAACCATTTTTTACTGGAGTCGTTCTGTCTGGCTATTTCCATAGCCTTGCTAATGAGATACAACTCTTGTTACAGGGTGACGGCAGGGAGTCATCCTGTGTCCATTGTTCCCACATCATCTCATTTCCATATCACAGGAGATGGCCATGGAGGTGTAAGTGGAACACTGAGAACAAGAAGGGAGGGGGGCACTGCCAGGGAGTGATGAGGGATTATGACTGGAGTCACAATTCATCTTCATATCCCGGGATTTGCCTCACACTGCCCCTATGTACAAGAATATAACTACTATAATACTGCCCCTATGTACAAGAATATATCTACTATAATACTGCCCCTATGTAGAGGTATAAGCTGCTATAATACAGCGCGCCGGTCATGCTGCACGCTGCTGACCCCCTCACCATAGTATAATGCTGTCCTGTGTATTGCAGTAAGCTCCCCAGCTGGGCGCGCGCCGTGGTGCCGAAAATCTTCTACGTAACAGAAAAGGCCTGGAACTACTATCCCTATACAATCACAGGTAGGAGGCAGCACCCACGAGTGCAGCGAGGACGAGAGGATTAGATACACAGCTCAGCAGACAGTATCACACAGGAGAGGATTAGATACACAGTTCAGCAGACAGTATCACACAGGAGAGGATTAGATACACAGCTCAGCAGACAGTATCACACAGGAGAGGATTAGATACACAGCTCAGCAGACAGTATCACACAGGAGAGGATTAGATACACAGCTCAGCAGACAGTATCACACAGGAGAGGATTAGATACACAGATCAGCAGACAGTATCACACAGGAGAGGATTAGATGCACAGCTCAGCAGACAGTATCACACAGGAGAGGATTAGATACACAGCTCAGCAGACAGTATCACACAGGAGAGGATTAGATACACAGCTCAGCAGACTGCTAGTATCACACAGGAGAGGATTAGATACACATCTCAACAGACAGTATCACACAGGAGAGGATTAGATACACATCTCAACAGACAGTATCACACAGGAGAGGATTAGATACACAGCTCAGCAGACAGTATCACACAGGAGAGGATTAGATACACAGCTCAGCAGACTGCTAGTATCACACAGGAGAGGATTAGATACACATCTCAACAGACAGTATCACACAGGAGAGGATTAGATACACAGCTCAGCAGACAGTATCACACAGGAGAGGATTAGATACACGGCTCAGCAGACAGTATCATACAGGACAGGATTAGATACAGGTCAGCAGACAGTATCACACAGGAGAGGATTAGATACATGGCTCAGCAGACAGTATCACACAGGAGAGGATTAGATACCCAGCTCAGTACACAGTATCACACAGGATAGCATTATATACACAGCTCAGCAGACAGTATCACACAGGATAGCATTATATACACAGCTCAGCAGACAGTATCACACAGGACGGTATTAGATACAGCTCAGCAGACAGTATCACACAGGAGAGGATTAGATACACTTCTCAGCAGACAGTATCACACAGAACGGTATTAGATACACAGCTGAGCATACAGTATCACACAGGAGAAGATTAGATACACAGCTCAGCAGACAGTATCACACAGGAAAGGATTAGATACACAGCTCAGCAGACAGTATCACACAGGAGAGGATTAGATACACAGCTGAGCAGACAGTATCACACAGGATGGGATTAGATACACAGCTCAGCAGACAGTGTCACACAGGATAGGATTAGATACAGTACAGCAGACCGTATCACACAGGAGAGGTTTAGATACACAGCTGAGCAGACAGTATCACACAGGACGGGATTAGATACAGTACAGCAGACCGTATCACACAGGAGAGGTTTACATACACAGCTGAGCAGACAGTATCACACAGGACGGGATTAGATACACAGCTCAGCAGACAGTATCACACAGGAGAAGTTTAGATACACAGCTGAGCAGACAGTATCACACAGGACGGGATTAGATACAGTACAGCAGACAGTATCACACAGGAGAGGATTAGATACACAGCTCAGCAGACAGTATCACACAGGAGAGGTTTAGATACATAGCTGAGCAGACAGTATCACACAGGACGGGATTAGATACAGTACAGCAGACCGTATCAAACTGAGGTGACAGTGCTGCCATGTTGGTGATTTGGTTGTTGGGCCCCTGTGTCCCCCTCGGCTGGATTGTAGCCCCTCTAATGACGTGTTTCTTTTTTCTTTCTCTCTGTGGTGGTCTCCTGGCGGCAGAATACACAGTGAGTATGGACCTTGGATTTATGTGTTTGGGGGAGGGGTGAGTGGCTTGCACACAATATGGCCGCCTTCTCAGCGTACTGGTCTGGTGCCCTTTATAGTGTCAGGGTGTGGACCCCCCAGTGACACTGAACCCTATAGACCTCTACTAGTGACTGTCGCCTCCTGATGATGGATTCCCGGGAATGGTCCGCCAGTGACTCTGAACCCCATAGACCTCTACTAGTGAATGTCGCCTCCTGATGATGGATCCTCGGGGGTGGTCTACCAGTGACTCTGAACCCCATAGACCTCTACTAGTGAATGTCGCCTCCTGATGAGGGATCCTCGGAGGTGGTCTACCAGTGACTCTGAACCCCATAGACCTCTACTAGTGACTGTCGCCTCCTGATGATGGATCCTCAGGGGTGGTCCACCAGTGACACTGAAGCCCATAGACCTCTACTAGTGACTGTCGCCTCCTGATGATGGATCCTCGGGGGTGGTCTACCAGTGACACTGAACCCTATAGACCTCTACTAGTGACTGTCACCTCCTGATGAGGGATCCTAGGAGGTGGTCTACCAGTGACTCTGAACCCCATAGACCTCTACTAGTGACTGTCGCCTCCTGATGAGGGATCCTCGGGGGTGGTCCACCAGTGACACTGAACCCCATAGACCTCTACTAGTGACTGTCGCCTCCTGATGATGGATCCTCGGGGTGGTCCACCAGTGACACTGAACCCCATAGACCTCTACTAGTGACTGTCGCCTCCTGATGAGGGATCCTAGGAGGTGGTCCACCAGTGACACTGAACCCCATAGACCTCTACTAGTGACTGTCGCCTCCTGATGAGGGATCCTAGGAGGTGGTCCACCAGTGACACTGAACCCTATAGACCTCTACTAGTGACTGGCGCCTCCTGATGAGGGATCCTCGGGGGTGGTCCACCAGTGACACTGAACCCCATAGACCTCTACTAGTGACTGTCGCCTCCTGTTGATGGATCCTCAGGGGTGGTCCACCAGGGACTGTGAACCCCATAGACCTCTATTAGTGACTGTCGCCTCCTGTTGATGGATCCTCGGGGGTGGTCCACCAGTGACACTGAACCCCATAGACCTCTACTAGTGACTGTTGCCTCCTGTTGATGGATCCTCAGGGGTGGTCCAACAGGGACTCTGAACCCCATAGACCTGTGTTAGTGACTGTTGCCTCCTGATGATGGATCCTCAGGGTTGGGCCATCTGTACTCTTCACACTTAAATGGAAGCTTCACCTAAACAATGAAGATCAGGATTATCTGGACCTGATGAGGGAGAGAGGCTGGATTCCTGCCAGACAGACGCTTGTTGTGGGTGACGCTGGTGGCGGCCATATTGGTTGTTATGTATGTCAGGTATGAGGCAGCTGAACAGGACGATATGAGCGGCATGGTTGGCGGACGTCACAAAGACGTGTATTTATGAGGGGGAATGTTGTGATTTTAGGGGGAGACGCTCTGTAAATCAGTGGCTAACAAAGGAAACGTCAGGAGAAGATGTCTGAAGATGGTTGCCTAGCAACCAGATAAAAATCCCTACTTTTTATATCTTGTGCTATGACGTATCCCTGAGACCTAAAAATACATTTTTCGTGACCCTTCAGCTTCTGCAACGGGAAGAGAGAAAACATTTTTCCTTGTAAAACTTGCAGCGTCGGCGGCTTCAGCGTCATCCAATATGGCCGCCTACTTCCAAAATCACGGCTGTGAATGACAACCTGTAATTGGCTCTTAGTGATGTCACCAACATCACTCACTCCAATCAGAACCTGCAACAACACAACTGCTTTTGTTAAAAATAAAGGGAAAGAAACAAATCAAGACATCATTAACGATTGTAAAATCTAGTGATCTAATGATCAGATCCTTCTCCCGAGGAGCTGACAATGTAGTAATATAATGACCAGACCCTTCCCCCGAGGAGCTGACCATGTAGTGATATAATGACCAGACCCTTCCCCCGAGGAGCTGACCATGTAGTGATATAATGACCAGACCCTTCCCCCGAGGAGCTGACCATGTAGTGATATAATGACCAGACCCTTCCCTCGAGGAGCTGACCATGTAGTGATATAATGACCAGACCCTTCCCTCGAGGAGCTGACCATGTAGTAATATAATGACCAGACCCTTCCCCCGAGGAGCTGACCATGTAGTGATATAATGACCAGACTCTTCCCTCGAGGAGCTGACAATGTAGTGATATAATGACCAGACCCTTCCCTCGAGGAGCTGACCATGTAGTGATATAATGACCAGACTCTTCCTTCGAGGAGCTGACCATGTAGTGATATAATGACCAGACTCTTCCCTCGAGGAGCTGACCATGTAGTGATATAATGACCAGACTCTTCCTTCGAGGAGCTGACCATGTAGTAATATAATGACCAGACCCTTCCCCCGATGAGCTGATAATGTATTGATATAATGACTAGACCCTTCCCCCGAGGAGCTGACAATGTGGTGATATAATGACCAGACCCTTCCCCCGAGGAGCTGACAATGTAGTGATATAATGACCAGACCCTTCCCTCGAGGAGCTGACCATGTAGTGATATAATGACCAGATTCTTCCCTCGAGGAGCTGACCATGTAGTGATATAATGACCAGACCCTTCCCCCAAGGAGCTGACCATGTAGTGATATAATGACCAGACCCTTCCCCCAAGGAGCTGACCATGTAGTGATATAATGACCAGACCCTTCCCCCGAGGAGCTGACAATGTAGTGATATAATGACCAGACCCTTCCCTCGAGGAGCTGACCATGTAGTGATATAATGACCAGACTCTTCCATCGAGGAGCTGACCATGTAGTGATATAATGACCAGACTCTTCCCTCGAGGAGCTGACCATGTAGTGATATAATGACCAGACTCTTCCTTCGAGGAGCTGACCATGTAGTAATATAATGACCAGACCCTTCCCCCGATGAGCTGATAGTGTATTGATATAATGACTAGACCCTTCCCCCGAGGAGCTGACAATATAGTGATATAATGACCAGACCCTTCCCTCGAGGAGCTGACAATGTGGTGATATAATGACCAGACTCTTTCCCCGAGGAGCTGACAATGTAGTGATATAATGACCAGACCCATCCCCTGAGGAGCTGACAATGTAGTGATATAATGACCAGACCCTTCCCCCGAGGAGCTGACAATGTGGTGATATAATGACCAGACTCTTCCCCCAAGGATCTGACAATGTAGTGATAATCATCAGATCCTTCTCCCGATTTGCTGATAACATAGAGATATAATGATCAAACCCATACCTCGTGGAGCTGACAATGTAGTGATATGATGATCAGATCCTTCCCCGAAGAGCTGACAACGCAGTGATATAATTATCAGACCCTTTCTCTGACGAACTGAAAATGTAGTGATATAATGATCAGATCCTTCTCCCAAGGAGTTGACAATATAGTGATACAATGACCAAATTCTTCCCTGGAGGAGCTGACACCATAGTGATCTAATCACCAGATCCATCCCCCAAGGAGTCTGACAATGTAGTGATCTAATGACCAGACCCATCCCCCAAGGAGCTGGTAATGTAGTCATATAATAAGACCCTTCCCCCAAGGATCTGACCGTATAGTGATATAATGATTAAAGCCATCTCCCGAGGAGCTGACAATATAGTGATATAATGATCAGACCCTTCCCCCGAGGAGCTGACAGCACAGAGACATAATGATCAGCTCCATCCTCTGAGGAGCTGATAATGTCGTGATCTAATGATCAGACCCTTCCCCCGAGGAACTGACAATGTAGTGATATAATGATTAAACCTGTCCCCCGAAGGCTGACAATGTAGTGATATAATGATCAGACCCTTCTTCTGAGGAGATGACAATGTACTGATATAATGATCAGATCCTTACCCCGAAGAGCTGACAGCATAGAGATTTAATGATCATATCCTTCTCCCAAGGAGCTGACAACATAGTGATATAATGATTAGACCCTTCCCCTGAGGAGTTGACAATGTAGTGATATAATGACCAGATCCTTCCTCTAAGGAGCTGACAACATAGTGATCTAATGTTCAAACACATCCCCCAAGGAACCTGACAATGTAGTGATCTAATGACTAGACCCCTCCCCCAAGGAGCTGGTAATGTAGTGATATAATGATTGGACCCTTCCCCCGAGGAGCTGACAGCACAGAGATATAATGATCAGCTCCATTTTCTGAGGAACTGACAATGTAGTGATATAAGGATCAGACCCTTCCCCTGAGGAGCTGACAATATAGGGATATAATAATCAGCCCCTTTCCCCGTGAAGGTGGCAACATAGTGATATGATCAGATCCTTCCCCCAAGGAGCTAAGAGTGCAGTGATATAATAATCAGACCCTTCCCCTGAGAAGCTACAACTGTAGTGATTTAATGATCAGACTCTTCTCCTGAGGAGCGGACTGTAGGGATATAGAAGCTGACAATGTAAGGATATAATGATCAGACCCTTCCTCTGAGGAGCCAGGATGGATTTGTAGATTGGATGACTTGTTAACACTTTCATACCCCTACTGCTGGGGGAGTACACACCATACACTGACGTCTAGCTCAGCAGGGGAGAGTTCATCCTTTCTGATTTCTAGCGAAGTAGGGGAGGGATTATCTCTTCTGATTTCTAGCTCCTCAGGGAAGAGGCTATCCCTTCTGATTTCTAGCTCTGCAGAGGAGTTGTTATCCCTTCTGATTTCTAGCTCTGCAGGGGAGGGGTTATCCCTCTGTTTTCTAGCTTAGGAGGGGAGGGATTATCCGTTTTGATTTCTAGCTCAGCAGGGGAGGGGTTATCCCCTCTGTTTTCTAGCTCAGCAGGTGAGGGGTTACCCCTTCTGATTTCTAGCTCAACAGGGGAGGGGGTTATCTCTTCCGATTTCTAGCTCAGCAGGTGAGGGGTTATACCTTCTGATTTCTAGCTCAGCAGGGGAGGGATTATCTCTTCTGATTGCTAGCTTTGCAGGGGAGGTGTTATCCCTTCTGATTTCTAGCTCTGCAGGGGAGGGATTATCTCTTCCGATTGCTAGCTCTGCAGGGGAGGTGTTATCTCTTCCGATTTCTAGCTGCAGGTGAGGGGTTACCCCTTCTGATTTCTAGCTCAGCAGGGGAGGGATTATCTCTTCCGATTGCTAGCTCTGCAGGGGAGGTGTTATCCCTTCTGATTTCTAGCTCTGCAGGGGAGGGATTATCTCTTCCGATTGCTAGCTCTGCAGGGGAGGTGTTATCTCTTCCGATTTCTAGCTGCAGGTGAGGGGTTACCCCTTCTGATTTCTAGCTAGGCAGGTGAGGGGCTTATCTCTTCCGATTGCTAGCTCTGCAGGGGAGGTGTTATCCCTTCTGATTTCTAGCTCTGCAGGGGAGGGGTTATCCCTCTGTTTTCTAGCTTAGGAGGGGAGGGGTTATCCCCTCTGTTTTCTAGCTCAGCAGGGGTGGAGTTATCTCTTCCGATTTCTAGCTCTGCAGGGGTGGAGTTCTCTTCCAATATAACACCCCTGAAGACCACACATCTGGCAGGGACTCTTACACCCTTTTGGAGTCCTCCGAAGTGTATGTTTGGCTGCTGGCCAGTATGGTGGGATTGCCATTTAACTCTTTCTTTGCCGCATTGAGATTATTTATTTTTCATTTTTTTCAGTGTTCATTCCTTCCTAAATTCTCCATACACATAGAGACGAAGTACGAGGACAATAAAGGGAGTAACGATGATGTGAGTATGAAGGTGAAGCCTCCTGAGATGTGAAAGGACACAATCCCGCTCCCCAGGTCCCACATTTGGTTGTCTTGGCATAAATTTCCATGACAACGGTTAACCCTTTAGTAAACCACAGAAACAAAACATATGTTCTGTTCAAACCTATGGGAGACTGAAGGTGTTACTGTGCTGCCCTCTAGTGGCGAGCCAGGAAGTTGCTGCGCTCAGTTACCCGGTCTCTTCTTTTTGCAGATATTTCACAATGAGCTGAAGGACCTGGAGCGCGAGGTCTGCTTCATCGATATCGCCTGCGATGAGGTGCCGGAGAGATACTACAAGGAGTCGGAGGTGAGTGGTCTGTGAGCTCTTATAATTAGTGATGAGCGAGCATGCTTGTCACTACTCGGTACTCGCACGAGTATCGCTGTACTCGGGCTGCTCGGCGGGGACCGAGTAATCTCGCGATACTCGTGCTGTACTCGTGGTCTTCATTTCTGCATGTTGGCGCTCTTTTGAGAGCCAGCCCTCATGCAGGGATTGGCTGGCAGACCACTGCAATGCCACAGCCCTGTTAGTTGTGGAATTGCAGTGATTGGCCGGCCCGCACAGCGTGACCGAGCCTTTATATCGGCCGGCGCGCTGTGCTCTGCTCACAGCTATTCAGACAGTCAGTGTAGGGAGAGTGTCGCTGCTTCAGGGAAAGCTTTGCGGCCCTTTATAGCTATTTCCGTAGCAGGGCTGCAAACAGTGTGACCAGAAGTCCTTCTCAGGACTATTCTAGTTGTATACAGGCAGGGTATAGCCAGGTCGGAGTACAGTAGCAGAGTCCTTCTCAGGACTATTGTTGCTATATACAGGCAGGGTATAGCCAGGTCGGAATACAGGCTAGTGACCAGAAGAGTCCTTGTCAGGACTATTGTAGCAGTATACAGGCAGGCAGGCAGGCAGGGTAGTGGTGACCGTATACCAGCCTTCATCATATCTGGGGCTGGTGTACACAGTGTAAAACAGTCCAGATAGTGTCAGACTTCTCAGTAATTGTCGCTCCTAAAAACCAGTTAGGTTCTTATTGCGTCCGTGCTTGCATTTAAAAACAGCACGTGTGTGGCAGTCGGTGGCAGCGTACAGGTGCGCGTTTTGCACAAACTATTATATAACGCACAAGTCTAGTGTATAATACACGTCAGTCAGCAGTGTCTGATAGTGTCAGACTTCTCAGTAATTGTCGCTCCTAAAAACCAGTTAGGTTCTTATTGCGTCCGTGCTTGCATTTAAAAACAGCACGTGTGTGGCAGTCGGTGGCAGCGTCAGGCTCCATATTGTCCCTGGATAGAGACGTGCATGATGGCCTGTAAACATGAAGTGCCCATTGTAAGGAAGTGGGTCTATTGTAGTATAGCCCTTTGGCAGGGCAGCCAAAAATTGGGAGGCTCCACGTTGTCCCTGGGTAGAGACGTGCATGAGGGCCTCAAAACATTGTTCCCGTTGCAAAGGAGCGGGTCTCCTGTCGTTGTAATGCCCATTCAGAAAGAATGGGCGAAAAAATTTACCACTGGGGGTATACCTGAAACAACGGCTTAACTATTGTAACGGTCACCATGATGGCGCATGAGGAGAAGGAGGAGCAGTCCAGCGATTAGCCAAAGTCCAGAAGTGTGTACCCATGGGTGAGTGGAGGTACATGGCAAATTCCCGTTACAAACTTTAAATTCCGCTGTAATTTGCTGTTGGTGTGTGTGGTGAAGTCTGGCCCAATCCAACCCTTGTTCATCTTGATTAGAGTCAGCCTGTCAGCATTTACAGTTGACAGGCGGGTGCGTTTATCTGTAATGATTCCACCTGCGGCACTAAAAACACGCTCTGACAAAACGCTAGCGGCAGGGCAGGCCAGGACTTCCAAGGCGTAGAGAGCCAATTCATGCCACGTGTCCAGCTTGGATACACATTAATTGTAAGGCACAGAGGAATGTCGGAGTACTGTTGTTCGATCTGCAAGGTACTCCTTCAGCATCTGGGCAAACTTAGGATTTCTTGTGGCACTACCCCTCACCTCAGGGGCTGTGGTATGTGAGGGGCTGAGAAAACTGTCCCACATCTTAAAGACTGTTCCCCTACCTCTGGCGGATTGGACTTGTGCCCCTCTCGGCTGTACGCCTTGGTTGTCCACTGATTCCTGACCTATGCCGCTAGCGTTTTGTGAGGGGAATGCTTTGCCTACTTCCGTGACTATGGCCTTCTGGAACTGCTGCATTTTGCCTGACCTCTTCGCCTCGGGAATAAGAGACATAAAGTTGTCCTTTTAGCGTGGGTCTAACAGTGTTACCAACCAGTAATGATTGTCGGCCAAGATGTTCTTAACGCGAGGGTCACGAGACAGACAGCTTACCATAAAGTCAGCCATGTGTGCCAGACTCTTAACAGCCATCACTTCAGTATCCTGACCAACACGATGACTGAACATGCTGTCCTCCTCCTCCTCCTCATCTACCCTGTCCTCTGGCCAGCCACGCTGAACCGAGGATATGACTGCATGTCATATCCTCAATTTGGCCGGAGAGTTGCTCCATGTCTTCATCCTCCTCCTCGTCATAGTCCTCCACTGCACGTTGTGATGAGACGAGGCTGGGCTGTGTGTTATCATCACCCACACCCACTACTGTTTCTTGCTCAAACTCATCGCGCTCCGCCTGCAATGCATCATGGTTGTTTTTTGAGCAGAGACCATTTTAGAAGGCAGAGAAGCGGTATGGTGACGCTAATAATGTCGTCATCGCCGCTCACCATCTTGGTGGAGTCCTCAAAGTTTTGGCGGATGGTGCATAGGTCGGACATCCCTCTCCACTCCTCAGGTGTTATGTGTGGAGTTTGACCCATTTCCCGACTGTCACAAACCACCGGGGGGGTCACTCAGAAATCCCCCGCGCTGGCTACCAGTACGTCACAATCGGGGGGTAACAAGTGGGGGTCACCCCTCCTTTATACCTCCCGACCGACAGACAGAGCACGTGACGCGCTCTCTAGCGCCCCTCTTATAGTCAGGCCAATTATGGAATTGCCCGACAATAAGCAAGGAGGCCGCTATACTACTTATGCCGATTATTGAAGGGTCCCCGGTGAGAGTAGGGTATATATTCCCCCGACCTCCGCGGGCGGAATATATAAAACCTCCCCGAATCTCACTGGCCTCCCCACAATAATCCTTGGCACAACTCGCTGCCACCAACCGCTTCACGGTAACTATTAGCCGAACACACAGACGTGGGATTCAAGATCGAGATAACAGAACAGCCCAAGATTAATTATATAATTTAATCAGCCTAAAGCACACTAGAAACTACAATATATACAATAGGGAATCTACAGAATATACAGTTATGTCAGAGTACAGTTACAGTCAAAGCATGGGTTACAAACAGGCATACACAGTTCCAGCAGTTACCTTGTTGCGTCTGGCCACAGGGGGGCGCTGTAGACCAGGTTTCCAGGAACTCCCACAGATGTTTCCTGCACGTGCCCCCAGCGAGAAGAACCTTGGAAAATGGCCGAAGCAGGGTTATCAACCTGGGCAAATCCAGGTCTCCTCCTACCTTAGTGACCTCACGGGGAAGCACTGCCACTCCCCCTGCATGGATCAGAATTATCCAGAAAAGGGGATTTTGGCCATAACTGTGCCTGGGAGCGTCGTAGACGGACGCCAATGCTCTCATTGTGACAGTTATGAATTTAGCTGCAGAACGAGGGGACTCATGACCTGTCTACGAGTTCCCATATGGCTGATATCACGTTTGGTGTGTTTCCCAATGTCCTACTTCCATAAAAAGGGTGTGCCAGCATCGTCCACATGCGGAGACACCATTGTTATGGTTGCCATATTTATCGGAGATATGGCTTGCGAGATATGAACCATTTTTTACTGGAGTCGTTCTGTCTGGCTATTTCCATAGCCTTGCTAACTAGCTAGCAGCTCCTACTACAGGGTGACGGCAGGGAGTCATCCTGTATCCATTGTCCTAAAGCCACCTAATTTCCATATCACAGGACATGGCCATGGCTTTGTTGCTAAACCAGTTGTGTGAAGGGAAGGGGGTAGTGACACCAGGAGAGGGCTTCCTGACATGACTTGAATGTCATGATTTATCGTCATATCTCCGGATTTACCTCACACCTCCCCCCTTTTGAGGGCGCTAGGGGGCAGCACACTCCGGTGTTCCCCCGTGCGCCCGTCCGCGACCTCTCCTTGTCGGGACAGCCCGTCTGCGTTACCGTGGTCACGGCCCCTTTTGTGGCGAATGGTGAAGTTGTATTGCTGGAGCGCAAGGCTCCATCGCAACAATCGCCCATTCGTCCCAGAGACGGTGTGCAACCAGCTGAGGGGATTGTGGTCCGTCTCCACGATGAAGTGGCGCCCGTATAGATAGGGTTGCAGACGCTGCAGGGCCCACACTATGGCCAGGCACTCCTTCTCCATTGTAGAATAGGCCACTTCCCTTGGTAACAGCTTCCTGCTCAGGTACAAGACTGGGTGCTCTTGGCTCGCAGAGTCCACCTGGCTGAGCACCGCACCGAGGCCGAAGTCACTGGCGTCGGTCTGTACTACAAACGGCCGCGTGAAGTCGGCTGCCTGTAGCACGGGCGGGCTGGACAGGGCGTCCTTTAGGGCCCGGAAGGCTGTCTCGCAGTCCACTGTCCAATCGACTGCAGAGGGCAGCTTCTTCTTGGTGAGGTCCGTCAAGGGCTTTGCCAGGCTACTATAGCATGGAACAAACCTCCTATAGTACCCAGCGGTCCCCAAGAAGGACATCACCTGCTTCTTGGTCCTGGGGGTGGGCCAGGATGCGATGGCCTCCACTTTCTCAGGCTCGGGCTTCAGCGTTCCCCCACCTACCCGGTGACCGAGGTACTGGACCTCGCTCATGGCCAGCTGACACTTTCCCGGCTTGATGGTCAAACCTGCCCGGTGGATCCGCCTGAGCACCTGTGCTAGATGCTCTAGGTGGTCCTCCCAGGTGGGACTGAAGACGGCAATGTCATCCAGGTACGCGGCCGCGTACCCTTCAAGTCCCTTGAGCAGGGTGTTGACCATCCGCTGGAAAGTGGCAGGGGCATTCCTCATCCCGAATGGCATCACCGTGGACTCGTACAGTCCAAATGGGGTAATAAAGGCAGAGCGTTCCCTGGCCTTGCGAGTCAGGGGGATCTGCCAATATCCCCGGCTCAGGTCCATGATGGTCAGGTACTGAGCCCCGGCCAACTGATCGAGCAGGTCATCGATGCGTGGCATTGGGTACGCATCGGCGACCGTGACAGCATTGAGCCCCCTGTAGTCCACGCAGAACCGAGTGGTTCGGTCCTTCTTAGGGACGAGGACTACAGGCGAGGCCCAAGCGCTGTTGGATGCCTGGATCACCCCCAGCTCCAGCATCTCGTCAATCTCCTGGCGCATGTGTTGCTGCACCTCCAGGGAGACCCGATATGCTGAACGCCGGATCGGGGGATGATCCCCAGTGTCCACGTGATGGACAGCCAAGTCAGTCCTTCCGGGCTGGTTGGTAAACAACCCCCGGAAGGGGTGTAGGGTGGCCCACAGCTGGGACCGTTGGTCCTCCAAGAGCTGGTGGCCAACCTCCACATCCTCAATGGATCCGCCTGCCCTAACCTGGGCTAGCATATCCAAGAGGGTTTCCGCTTCTCCCTCCTCGGGCAGGTTGCACACGGGGAGCGCACATGCCTCCCGCTCATGATGTGCCTTCATCATGTTCACATGGAAGGGCTTCCGCCTTCCACGGGCAGGGTCCAGGGTGACCAGGTACGTCACAGGGTTGAGCTGCTGGTACACGAGGTATGGGCCTTCCCAGGCTGCCTGAAGCTTGTCCTGTGGTACGGGGACCAGTACCCACACCTCTTGACCCACTTGGTAGGTCCTCTCACAAGCGTTCTGGTCGTACCAACGCTTCTGATCGGCCTGGGCTTGAGCCATATTGTCGTGTACCAGTTGCGTCAAGGCCTGCATTTTGTCCCGGAAGCGCATGACATACTCGATAACCGACACTCCAGGGGTGGCCAAATCCCCTTCCCAAGCCTCTTTCACCAGAGCCAGGGGGCCCCGCACACGTCGCCCGTACAGGAGCTCAAACGGTGAGAATCCTGTTGAGGCCTGTGGAACCTCCCGGTAAGCAAATAACAGGTGTGGGAGATACCGCTCCCAGTCACGCCCATGGGAGTCGACCAACATCTTAAGCATCTGCTTTAAGGTGCCATTGAACCGCTCGCACAGGCCATTAGTCTGTGGATGGTACGGGCTGGCCACCAGATGTCGCACCTGGACTTGCTTACAGAGGGTCTCCATCAGCTGGGACATGAATTGGGTCCCCCGGTCAGTGAGCATTTCCTGGGGAAAACCCACTCGGGAGAAAATCTCCAGCAATGCGGTGGCCACCTTGTCAGCCCGAATGGACGACAAGGCCACTGCTTCTGGGTACCGGGTGGCATAGTCCACTACCGTCAGTATGAAGCGTTTCCCGGAGCTGCTGGGGATGGCCAGCGGGCCGACCAGATCCACAGCCACCCTCCTGAAAGGCTCATCGATGATTGGCAGAGATACTAGTGGGGCTTTGGGGTGTGGCCCCGCCTTCCCCACTCTCTGACAGGTTTCACACGAACGGCAGTAGGCAGCCACATCGGCCCCCATTTTTGGCCAGTAGAAATGCTGGTTTAACCTGGCCTTGGTCTTAGCGATCCCTAGGTGTCCGGCCATCGGAATCTCATGTGCGATCCGCAACAACTCCGTCCGGAACGGATAGGGTACCACCAACTGTCGGTCCCTGGGCCACGCCTCCGGTGAACCCTGCTGGACCGTGGCCCGGTACAGCCGTCCTTGGTCCCAGACCACTCGCTCCGGGTCCGAGTCCGAGGGAGGCTGTGCCGCCTGCTCCTTTAGAGCTTTCAGGCTGTCGTCAGCTTCTAACGCTGCCTGAAACCCCTGACCAGATGTGGCCAGAATCGACGAGACTGTCACATCTTCGGTCAGTACCCCGGGACCTGTGTCCTGGCCTCCACCTGACTCGGCTGCCACTTGGTCAGAAGGGGAAGAGCTATCGGACCTCCGGGAGGCCCCTTGGCTTCCAGCACTCCCACTGCGGGTGACAGCGGCCACAGCCGCTGCGACCGTGGGTCGTGCCTGCTCCTCCTCCGTTCCTGACCAAGTCGCCGGTTCAGGCAGACCTACCTGGCTTCCTGACACCCCGGTTGTGGGGGAACCATGCACCGAGATCTTACCTGGGAGCATTTCCGCTCCTGGACTGGCCCCAATCTCACCTGCCTGTTCCCCTCCTGCAGCAACAGAACCCCGCTGTGAAATCTCTGGGGACCCCACATTTGCTGTGGTAGCCCCCACCCCACACACTGGTCCTCCCCCTGCAGCACCCTGCTCTCTGCTTATCCCTGCAGAGGGCAACAGATCCCAGCTCACAGGCTGGTTACTTGTAGAGGCATTGTCACACCTGTCTCTGACCCCCTCCCCTGTCACAGCTGCAGCTGTGTGTGTGTCTATGGTGTCTATGCAAGCAGAAATATCAGAGTTCACTCCCTCCTCCCTTACATCATTCATAGATAACACATTAACATTGTCCGGAGGCATGTCAGTACTGGCTGAAGGTTCAGCCCTTGGTTGGGGCCCAAACTGGGAGGTTATCTGCCCCAAATCTGTCCCAAGTAGCACGTTTGCGGGGATCCGATCAGTTACCCCCACCTCCCTCACCCCTCGCCCTGCGCCCCAGTCCACATAAATGTCAGCAACAGGCAGCGCCGGGTCAATGCCTCCAATCCCGGAGACAGCGAGGGTTTTTCCAGGGATCAAGTCTTGGGGGGACACCATCTCAGGCCGCACCAGAGTCACCTCCGAGGCGCTGTCTCGCAGTCCTATGGTCACAGACCGGCCGACGGTGACAGGTTGGAAGCTGTCCAGGGACCTACCACCACCCCCACCCACACAATACACCTTGGGCGGCCCTTGGGACGGGGACGGAGCCGGGGCCTTGGGACGCTGAGGGCACATGGCCTTGAAGTGTCCAGGTAGGTTGCACTGGTGGCACCGTCTTGGTTCTGCCACGGGCCTGGAGAGGGGAGTTGAGGGGGACACCCCCTGCAGTCTAGGGGCAGGTGGGGCAGTCGCAGAATTCATCTTACCCCCTCTCCAGGTGCTGCTGGTGGCTGCTCTCCTGGCTTCAGGAGCCCGATTGTTGGTGTAGTCATCGGCCAGGGCAGCTGTAGCCGTGGACCCCTTTGGCTTCTGGTCTCGGATGAACTGGCGGAGATCCTCAGGGCAGTTCCACAAGAGTTGCTCCGTGATGAACAAGTCCAGGATCTCCGGTCCGGTGGAAAGCTGCAGGCCTTGGGTCCAGTGGTCGGCAGCTCGGGCAAGTGCCCGCCTGTGGTCAGCCCAGGAGTCCTTTGGTCCCTTCTGTAGGCTCCGGAACTTCTTGCGGTAGGACTCTGGGGTGAGGTTGTACTGTTGGATCAGGGCCCGCTTGATGGTGTCGTAGCCCTGATCTGCCTCAGCAGGCAAGTCCCCAAGGATATCCAGGGCCTTACCCCTTAAACGGGGGGTCAGGTATTTGGCCCACTGGTCCTTGTCCAGATGGTGCTGCAAGCAAGTCCGTTCAAAAGCAGTCAAGAAAGAGTCCAAGTCTCCATCCTTCTCCAGCACTGGGAAGTCCTCAACACGGACCTTTGGAAGTTTGGTGTCTTGAAGGTCACGTGTGGCTGATGAGGGCCGGAGCTGAGCTAGCTGCAGCTGGTGGTCACGGTCTGCCTGTTGCCGTCGCTCCGCAGCCTCACGCTCTGCCTGGCGCTCTTCACGCGCTGCCTGCCGCTCTGCCCTGCGCTCTGCCAGGAGTTCCTTGTAGCCCTCCTGGTCTCCAGCCTGGAGAAGGGCCATAGCCATTTGAAGAAGGCTATCCGAGCCTCCCAGGCTCGGTGGAATGGCACGTGGTGATCTGCGGCCCGCTGCGGAGCCTGGTGATTCACTGTCCATTGCAGAGCGGAGGGCTGGTATCTGGCTCGTTGAGGACCCTTGGGCGAGCTCCTCCTCATTTTGTCCAGCAGTGCCAGGTTGTGCGATGTCCTCTGCAGAGCTGTTCTCTGGCGTCGGGCTCTTGGAGGGCTCGTGGACAACCTCCTCATCGTCTCTGGCCTGAGCATCGGCCATTCCTTTGGCTTTGCTCCTGGTGCTCTCAGCCATTCTTGCAGACTTTGGTCACTGACACAGAACTGACACCTGATGCCTCCACACACCTTACAGTATCTGCACTCTGACACTCTAGTGTTGAGCTAGTCTGAAGACCCCAGCAGCCACAGCTGCTGCAGGCAGTCTTTAGTGTCTGGGAGTATGGGTCTCACACTCACACACACTATTATCTCGATCCCACCGCTTGCCACCAATATGTCACAAACCACCGGGGGGGTCACTCAGAAATCCCCCGCGCTGGCTACCAGTACGTCACAATCGGGGGGTAACAAGTGGGGGTCACCCCTCCTTTATACCTCCCGACCGACAGACAGAGCACGTGACGCGCTCTCTAGCGCCCCTCTTATAGTCAGGCCAATTATGGAATTGCCCGACAATAAGCAAGGAGGCCGCTATACTACTTATGCCGATTATTGAAGGGTCCCCGGTGAGAGTAGGGTATATATTCCCCCGACCTCCGCGGGCGGAATATATAAAACCTCCCCGAATCTCACTGGCCTCCCCACAATAATCCTTGGCACAACTCGCTGCCACCAACCGCTTCACGGTAACTATTAGCCGAACACACAGACGTGGGATTCAAGATCGAGATAACAGAACAGCCCAAGATTAATTATATAATTTAATCAGCCTAAAGCACACTAGAAACTACAATATATACAATAGGGAATCTACAGAATATACAGTTATGTCAGAGTACAGTTACAGTCAAAGCATGGGTTACAAACAGGCATACACAGTTCCAGCAGTTACCTTGTTGCGTCTGGCCACAGGGGGGCGCTGTAGACCAGGTTTCCAGGAACTCCCACAGATGTTTCCTGCACGTGCCCCCAGCGAGAAGAACCTTGGAAAATGGCCGAAGCAGGGTTATCAACCTGGGCAAATCCAGGTCTCCTCCTACCTTAGTGACCTCACGGGGAAGCACTGCCACTCCCCCTGCATGGATCAGAATTATCCAGAAAAGGGGATTTTGGCCATAACTGTGCCTGGGAGCGTCGTAGACGGACGCCAATGCTCTCATTGTGACAGTTATGAATTTAGCTGCAGAACGAGGGGACTCATGACCTGTCTACGAGTTCCCATATGGCTGATATCACGTTTGGTGTGTTTCCCAATGTCCTACTTCCATAAAAAGGGTGTGCCAGCATCGTCCACATGCGGAGACACCATTGTTATGGTTGCCATATTTATCGGAGATATGGCTTGCGAGATATGAACCATTTTTTACTGGAGTCGTTCTGTCTGGCTATTTCCATAGCCTTGCTAACTAGCTAGCAGCTCCTACTACAGGGTGACGGCAGGGAGTCATCCTGTATCCATTGTCCTAAAGCCACCTAATTTCCATATCACAGGACATGGCCATGGATTTGTTGCTAAACCAGTTGTGTGAAGGGAAGGGGGTAGTGACACCAGGAGAGGGCTTCCTGACATGACTTGAATGTCATGATTTATCGTCATATCTCCGGATTTACCTCACACCGACGGCTTAGGTGATGCAGGTACTCAACAACTGCCCTCTTCTGCTCACATATCCTGACCAACATGTGCAGAGTTGAATTCCAAAGCGTGGGGACATCACACACCAGTCTGTGAGCTGGAAGATGCAAACGGCGTCTTAAGCCGGCAAGGCCGGCTGAAGCAGTAGGTGACTTTCGAAAATGTGCAGACAGGCGGCGAACTTTTACCAGCAGATCAGACAGCTCTGAGTATGACTTTAGAAACCGCTGAACCACGAGGTTGAGCACATGGGCCACGCATGGAACATGTGTCAGCTGGCCTCGCCTCAAAGCCGCCACCAGGTTCCGGCCATTGTCACACACGACCTTTCCTGGCTTTAGGTTCAGAGTTGTGAGCCAGTGATCTGCCTGCTGTTTCAGAGCTGTCCACACCTCTTCTGCATTGTGGGGTTTGTCACCTATGCAGATTAGCTTCAGCACAGCCTGTTGCCGCTTCGCCGAGGCAGTGCTGCAGTGCTTCTGTGTCGCCCTGGACAAGCCAGGGGCCACAGAGCACAACACTTAAACACCCCACACTCCCTGCAGGCATATCATAGTCAAAACACAAAATCCTAGTTGCCTTCCCCAGGGGCTGTTGTCCACACCAGGGTGTGGAGCCAGGCGGTTGGTCTCCACCCACCAAGGAGGAGGGAAAACACAGGCAGTGAGAGTTAAGCTAAGGAAGTGGAAGGAGGAAAGTAGTAGAGAGGAGAAAAGTGACAGCAAAGAGCCTGAAGTTGGTCCGGGTGTGTGGCCCGGACAGGACAGCAAGGTTGGCAGGATGTGGTGACCGTCTGCAGTTGAGGCCGATTGGAGTCTGCCGTAAGGACCGTGGACGGGTGGTGACCCGGCTGTACCGGACCGGTATACAAAGAGAAGCCAGCACCATTGGCAGAGGACTTTCGGATCCCGGCAAGGCTTGGTGTCGCCGTGAATTTGCCAAATCCGTTAGTGAAGGGAACCTCAGGGTTTCCAAACAGCCAAGTCCAGATAGAAGGCAACCGTACAACCGTGAAGGGGAGACACCGCCACCGCCAAGGGCAACCGTCTCCCAGGGCCAGCGCCTGTGGGCAAAAGGGGCTCCTCCGGCCCATATCCAGGTCGGGGAGCGGGTTACCGTTGGGAAACCATCACTACCAACACTTAACTTAGGTGCAGGGAGAGACAGTCATCACTAACCTGCAGGGAGGAACAACCGCAGCCGTCCGAGTGACCCGTCCATCCAGCCACTTGTTTTACCATGAACGGTGTCATCATCATTGGGCTGAGTGAGTACCTCCGTGCCGTGCGGCACAGCGCTGCCCCTGCGACCCTGCACCTCATCAGGCCCCGCAACCCGCCTGTCATCCATCTCTACCCCATCACCAGGCCCCGGGACAACCAACCCCCCTACCCACGGAGGGGAGAAATAACAACAAAGCTGCTCCCTGTCACAGGCTCCCGGGATCCCCGTCCAGAGCAGCGGTGGTGTCCACACAATCACCACAACCGTGGGTGGCGTCACGGACAATATCCCCAAAACCCAAACCACCCCTTTTCACTCACGGGCGAGTAGCGCCGCTCGAGTCCCCGGGATCCGGCCATCGCTCGAGCCAACGAGCGATAGCAGCAGCCGTAGAGCAGCGTCAGCCGGACCCGAGCAGTGGGAGAGCGCAACGTCCCCTCCTCCGCCCGTGATACTTCCAGCTTGGGACTGGTGTGGAGGGTAAAGTGGATGAGGATGCGCAGGAGGAGGAGGAGGCTGAGGAGCATGACATTCCGGAGCTGTAGAGTGTGGGTGAAACACTGACTGAGGTAGGGCCTGCAAAACTTGGTGTGTGAAGGACGTGTTCCGTCCCTCGCTCAGACTGGGTCCCAGCTTGCACAATATTAACCCAGTGTGACGTCAACGAGATGTAGCGGCCTTGCCCACATGCACTTGTCCACGTGTCTGTGGTTAGGTGGACTTTGGCTGAAACAGCGTTGTTCAGGGCACGTGTGATGTTTTGTGACACGTGGTTATGCAATGCGGGGACGGCACACCGGGAGAAATAGTGGCGGCTGGGGACCGAGTAACGTGGGACAGCTGCCGCCATCAGGTCGCGGAATGCTTCTGTCTCAACCAGCCTAAAAGGCAACATTTCCAGCGCAAGCAGTCGCGAAAAGTTAGCATTTAGAAGTGTGGCATGTGGGGCGTTGGCAGTGTATTTGCACCTGCGTTCAAAGGTTTGCTGAATGGATAACTGAACGCTGCGCTGGGACAAGGACGTGCTTGATGATGGTGTTCTTTCTGCGTAGGCAACTGCAGGTGCAGGACCGGAGGAGGCTTGTTCTCAGGCAGCATGGACAGGGGATTGGCTCGCATGCACAACCAGCGAAGACGTAGCAGTGACATCAGCAAGCACTGCTCCTCGACTCTGTTGTACTTCCCACAAAGTCGGGTGCTTGGCTGACATGTGCCTGATCATGCTGGTGGTGGTCAGGCTGCTAGTTTTGGTACCCCTGCTGATGCTGGCATGGCAGGTGTTGCAAATGGCCTTTTTAGAATCATCTGGAGCCAACTTAAAAAACTGCCAGTGTCAGAGTTCCGGGTTTTCCAGTTTTCTTTTGAAAGAGCTTGCCCTTTGTTAACATGGAGTTTTCTGTTCTGGTGCCCTACTTCCTGTCCATCTGTTTAAAAGCCGCCCCTAAAGCTTAGTCCAGTGCCTGAGTATACTGCTTCCTGTGTGCTCCTGCCCTGCTGCTTTTGGTTCCTGATTGTTATTCGGATCCTCTTGGAAAACAACCGACACCGACTCTGGACTTCATCTGGTATCATCTAGCTGTGCCCGGACTCCGTTTGCCGTCTTTGGTCGGCACTTCTGCCCGGTTCCTTCCGTTTAATACCACTCTGGACTCACATCACGTACGGACATTTTTGGACTTACCTATTGCCCTTTTGTGTCCCGGCTGCTGCGCATTTAGGGCTTCTGGGGTGATTGCCAGACAGTCCCTGTATAGGGGTTCGCTCTTGGTGGTCTCCCTGGGGGAGTCCGGTGCGCGGTCCCGGGAATTCCCTTTCGCTCCGTCCCTGGAAGGTATTTCCTGTATTTATGTTCTACTGTGTTTTTGTTCCGTTTATGTACATATTTGCTGGTTGCATATTATAAACGTCTTGCACCAAGAACTCGTCTCTGGTTGTCATTGCCCTAACGCAATCGAAATCCTCAATACATACAATAGTATTACAGCCAGACTCGGGAAGACCTAACATTTGTACAGGCACCTTGTGTCGTGTTGTTCCGGGGAACAGTTGCCTGACGTCTGCCTGGGGCCACCACTCTGCTTCTTACTGCCTGTTGGGATGCTACGCCTCCCTCCCCCTGTGCACTGCTGTCCTCGCTCTGCATATCCTCCTGCCAGGTTGGGTCAGTTACTGGATCATCCACCACGTCGTCTTCCTCTTCCGCACCCTGCTCCTCCTCCTGACTTCCTGACAATTGTGTCTCATCATCGTCCACCCCTTGTTGAGACACGTTGCCAACTTCATATAACTGAATAGGATAACTGAAGTGAGCACTAATATATATATTATGAGTGCAAGCCAAAAAATACATACTATACAAAGGATAAGGCTGCACATCAAACATAGATAATGGTATAATGCCTCAAGCATATGGAAAAATATTGGAATATACAATGAAAAATGCTACTTGCTAATTTGACCATGTGAATAATGAATTGCATACCTGCCATGAATATTAGGAAAAAGGAGATATTTAGCAATCGCATTGATCAATGTAACTGAGCCCCAAGGCCTCGTCAAGGCATATCTCTATATTGGGGTCCCTAGCTCTGTGACCCTAACTGTGTGTCATCTCATTGCAATTAAAAACTGCTGTGGGTGGAGAGGGGTAACTAAGGACTTTCTTATATAGGAGATGGAAAAAATATGCTTGAGGCATTATACCATTATCTATGTTTGATGTGCAGCCTTATCCTTTGTATAATACGTTGCCAACTTCGTGAGAACGTGGCTGCTCAAATATTTGGGCATCTGTACATACAATCTCGTCATGGCCCACTTCAACAGGAGCTGGCGAGAGGCCAGAATTTGTGAATGGAAACGTGAACGAACAGCTCTTCCGAGTGTACAAGTGTGGGATCAGTAATGTCCGTGGACGTGTACTCGGCCTGGTGGTAGGAAGGAGGATCAGGTTCTGAAATGTGCGGTGCAGTATCACGGCTACTGACACTTGACCGTGTGGAAGACAGAGTGTTTGTGGTGGTGCCAATCTGACTGGAAGCATTATCCGCTATCCAACTAACAACCTGTTGACACTGGTCTTGGTTCAAGAGCGGTGTACTGCAGCGGTCCCCAAGAATTTGGGACAGGACGTGCGAGCGACTAGATGTGGCCCTTTGTTGTGGCGAAATTAGAGCTTGCCCACGACCTCGGTCTCTGCCTGCACCACCATCACGTCCACTTCCTTGTTCGTTGACAACGCCCTTGCGCATTTTGCAATGCTGTGCTGATGTGTATTCACTAGACTTGTGCGTTATATCCAAGTTTTTGCAAAACTCACACAAATGCAGCGGAAAGCTGCCACCAACAGGCACACACGTGCGGTTTTTAAATGCAAGCACGGAGGCACTAAGAACCTAACAGGTCTCTATCCAGGGACAACGTGGAGCCTCCCAATTTTTGGCTGCCCCGCCTAAGGGCTATACTACAATAGACCCACTTCCTTCCAATGGGCACTTCAGGTTTACAGGCCCTCATGCACGTCTCTATCCAGGGACAACGTGGAGCCTCCCAATTTTTGGCTGCCCTGCCTAAGGGCTATACTATAATACACCCACTTCCTTCCAATGGGCACTTCAGGTTTACAGGCCGTCATGCACGTCTCTATCCAGGGACAACGTGGAGCCTCCCAATTTTTGGCTGCCCTGCCTAAGGGCTATACTATAATACACCCACTTCCTTCCAATGGGCACTTCAGGTTTACAGGCCATCATGCACGTCTCTATCCAGGGACAACGTGGAGCCTCCCAATTTTTGGCTGCCCTGCCTAAGGGCTATACTACAATAGACCCACTTCCTTCCAATGGGCACTTCAGGTTTACAGGCCCTCATGCACGTCTCTATCCAGGGACAATGTGGAGCCTCCCAATTTTTGGCTGCCCTGCCTAAGGGCTATACTATAATACACCCACTTCCTTACAATGGGCACTTCAGGTTTACAGGCCCTCATGCACGTCTCTACCCAGGGACAACGTGGAGCCTCCCAATTTTTGGCTGCCCTGCCTAAGGGCTATACTACAATAGACCCACTTCCTTCCAATGGGCACTTCAGGTTTACAGGCCCTCATGCACGTCTCTATCCAGGGACAATGTGGAGCCTCCCAATTTTTGGCTGCCCTGCCTAAGGGCTATACTACAAAAGACCCACTTCCTTACAATGGGCACTTCAGGTTTACAGGCCCTCATGCACGTCTCTATCCAGGGACAATGTGGAGCCTCCCAATTTTTGGCTGCCCTGCCTAAGGGCTATACTACAATAGACCCACTTCCTTCCAATGGGCACTTCAGGTTTACAGGCCATCATGCACGTCTCTATCCAGGGACAATGTGGAGCCTCCCAATTTTTGGCTGCCCTGGCAAAGGGCTATACTGAAATAGACCCACTTCCTTACAATGGGCACTTCAAGTTTACAGGCCCTCATGCACGTCTGTATGCAGGGGCATTGGTGAACCTCACAATTTTGGACTGCCCTGGCAAAGGAAAATACTACAAAGACTCACTTCCTCAAAATGGGCACATTAGACTCAAGAGGCCTTCATGTACGTCTCTTCTCAGGGACATCGGAGTGCCACACAATGTTTTCACGTAAAATCTTTCATGTATTAATCTCAAAAAGTAACATACACCAGCTCTATCTCACTATTGGGTATGTGCCCTTAACATTTCTGCCATGAAAAATCATTTTGGGGTCATTTTGGAAGGTTTTCTGGTGAGTCCGTAAAAATGGCGTGAAACGCGGACAAAATTGTTCACAGCTGTGACTTTTGAGTGATAAATGCTTCAAGGGGTCTTCCCCATGCTGTTGCCATGTCATTTGAGCACTCTTCGGAGACTTTTGTGCCATTTTTATGGTTTTTACATGCTGCCGGGGGTCATTTCACAAAAATACTCGGGTCTCCCATAGGATAACATTGGGCTCGTTGCTCGGCCCGAGTACACGAGTATCTTGGGAGGCTCGGCCCGAGCTTCGAGCACCCGAGCTTTTTAGTACTCGCTCATCACTACTTATAATGGGTGAGTAGTGATGTCATCAGTGGACTGTGATGTCACAGGTGATGGCGGCCGTATGGGGTGCATCCAGGTACAGATACAATTAATATATGGTGATTGTGACCATACGGGAGGTGAGGAGTTATCACGGCGTCCGCGCTCTGCCCCCGGGAGTGATCAGCCCCTCGCACCTGTGTGTTATGTAATGTGGTCACGCTTCACCGCCCGGGTAATCGCGGTACAATCATCGTACACGGTGACTGAACTCATCACTGGCCGCAGCTGCTCTGCCGGTGCCAGGGGGCGAGAGTGACGGGAGGGTGCGCGGCGGCTGCAGCAGCCCACACATACTGTGAGAGGGTGGCGGAGGGGAAGGCCTGGAAATGAGGGGGAGGAGCCAAAGACAGAAGGCGAGAGTGACAGGAGGGAGCGTGGCAACTGCGTCCCACACATACTGCTGAGAGCGCGGCGGAGGGGAGGAGCTGGAAACTAGGGGGAGGAGCTGAAGGAACAAACAAAGGGGGGAGAGCTGGAGCAAAAGGCAAGGGAGAAGAGCTGTAGTGAGTAATGTGGGGGAGGAGCCAGATACACAAGGGGGAGGAGCTGGGGTACAAAGGAGGAGGAGCGGGATCGAAACACTAGCGGAGAAGGTGGGGGTGGAGTCAGGAGGGGGAGGAGCTAGAGCAAAAGACGAAATAAACCAGGAGTAAGTAATGCGGGGTAGGAGCCAGAGACAAAAGGGGAGGAGCTGGAGGTACAAAGGGGAAGAGCTGGAGCGAAAGTTGAGGGGGAAGATCAGGAGTGAGTAACGTGGGGGAGGAGCCAGAGACAGGAGGGGCTGGAGATATAAATAAGGGGGAGTAGCTGAATATACAAACAAGCGGGAGGAGCTGGAGACAAATAAGAGGGAGCTGCTGAAGATTCAAACAAGTGGGAGGAGCTGAAGTCACAAATGAGGGGGAGAAGCTGGAAATACAGACTAGGAGAGGAGCTGGAGCAAGAAATGAGAGGAGAAGCAGGAGATGTAAGTGGGAGAAGTTCTACTGAGAAATGAGAGGGAGAAGCTGTAAAAACAGACAAGGGGGAGGAGCTGGAGCAAGAAACGGTGGCAGGAGTAGCTGGAGATATAAAGAGGAGAAGGAGTGAGAAATGAGGGGGAGAAGCTGTAAAAACAGACAAGGGGGAGGAGCTGGAGCAAGAAACAAGGGCAGGAGTAGCTGGAGATATAAAGGGGAGGAGTGAGAAATGAGGGGGAGAAGCTGTAAAAACAGACAAGGGGGAGGAGCTGGAGCAAGAAACGAGGGCAGGAGTAGCTGGAGATATAAAGAGAAGAAGGAGTGAGAAATTAGGGGGAGAAGCTGTAAAAACAGACAAGGGGGAGGAGCTGGAGCAAGAAACGAGGGCAGGAGTAGCTGGAGATATAAAGGGGAGGAGGAGTGAGAAATGAGGGGGAGAAGCTGGAGTGTGAAATAAAAGGGAACATCAGATAAAGGGGAGAAGTTGGTGCAAGAAGTGAGGGGGAGGAGCCAGAGTGAGAAATGAGAAGGAGGAGCCAGAGCTGAAAAGGGAGGATTCGGGGCTAGCGGGGGGAGGACCTGTAGATTCAGACAAGGAGGGGGAGATGGAGGGTCATATGGACAGAAAGGGGCACTTATACAATCGAGCAAGAAATGAGGTGGTCAGCCAGAGAGAAATAAAGAGGGGGAAGTAACTGGAGCAAGAAACAAGTGGGAGGAGCCAGAGTGAGGGCAGAACAGAAGCAGCCATGGGGAGGAGTTGGAACTAGCAAGAGAGGGAGGAGCCATAAATGAGGGGGAGGAGCCTACCGTTAAGTTATTCATGATTTCCCCTTGTTTTACTTTGGTACCACAATATACGCGGTGCACATCCGGCAGATAACGAGCTGACAACAGCAATTCCCAGCGGCGCCTCTGTCCTAATTAAATTAATTTTGCAAAGAACAAAATTGGTGAAAGTGTTTGGACATCTGGCAGATCCGCGTGTGATGGGGTATGTGACAGAGCAGGCAGGGACACCAGGCCGCTGTGTGTGATGGGGTATGTGACAGAGCAGGCAGGGACACCAGGCCGCTGTGTGTGATGGGGTATGTGACAGAGCAGGCAGGGACACCAGGCCGATGTGTGTGATGGGGTATGTGACAGAGCAGGCAGGGACACCAGGCCGATGTGTGTGATGGGGTATGTGACAGAGCAGGCAGGGACACCAGGCCGATGTGTGTGATGGGGTGTGTGACAGAGCAGGCAGGGACACCAGGCCGATGTGTGTGATGGGGTATGTGACAGAGCAGGCAGGGACACCAGGCCGCTGTGTGTGATGGGATATGTGACAGAGCAGGCAGGGACACCAGGCCGCTGTGTGTGATGGGGTATGTGACAGAGCAGGCAGGGACACCAGGCCGATGTGTGTGATGGGATGTGTGACAGAGCAGGCAGGGACACCAGGCCGCTGTGTGTGATGGGGTATGTGACAGAGCTGGCAGGGACACCAGGCCGATGTGTGTGATGGGATATGTGACAGAGCAGGCAGGGACACCAGGCCGCTGTGTGTGATGGGGTATGTGACAGAGCAGGCAGGGACACCAGGCCGATGAGTGTAATGGGGTATGTGACAGAGCAGGCAGGGACACCAGGCTGATGTGTGTGATGGGGTGTGTGACAGAGCAGGCAGGGACACCAGGCCGATGTGTGTGATGGGATATGTGACAGAGCAGGCAGGGACACCAGGCCGATGTGTGTGATGGGGTATGTGACAGAGGAGGCAGGGACACCAGGCGGCTGTGTGTGATGGGGTATGTGACAGAGCAGGCAGGGACACCAGGCCGCTGTGTGTGATGGGGTATGTGACAGAGCAGGCAGGGACACCAGGCCGCTGTGTGTGATGGGGTATGTGACAGAGCAGGCAGGGACACCAGGCCGCTGTGTGTGATGGGGTATGTGACAGAGCAGGCAGGGACACCAGGCCGATGTGTGTGATGGGGTGTGTGACAGAGCAGGCAGGGACACCAGGCCGATGTGTGTGATGGGGTATGTGATAGAGCAGGCAGGGACACCAGGCCGATGTGTGTGATGGGGTATGTGACAGAGCAGGCAGGGACACCAGGCCGATGTGTGTGATGGGGTATGTGACAGAGCAGGCAGGGACACCAGGCCGCTGTGTGTGATGGGGTATGTGACAGAGCAGGCAGGGACACCAGGCCGATGTGTGTGATGGGGTATGTGACAGAGCAGGCAGGGACACCAGGCCGATGTGTGTGATGGGGTGTGTGACAGAGCAGGCAGGGACACCAGGCCGATGTGTGTGATGGGGTATGTGACAGAGCAGGCAGGGACACCAGGCCGATGTGTGTGATGGGGTATGTGACAGAGCAGGCAGGGACACCAGGCCGATGTGTGTGATGGGGTATGTGACAGAGCAGGCAGGGACAGCAGGCCGATGTGTGTGATGGGGTATGTGACAGAGCAGGCAGGGACACCAGGCCGATGTGTGTGATGGGGTATGTGACAGAGCAGGCAGGGACACCAGGCCGATGTGTGTGATGGGATATGTGATAGAGCAGGCAGGGACACCAGGCCGATGTGTGTGATGGGGTGTGTGACAGAGCAGGCAGGGACACCAGGCAGCTGTGTGTGATGGGGTATGTGACAGAGCAGGCAGGGACACCAGGCGGCTGTGTGTGATGGGGTATGTGACAGAGCAGGCAGGGACACCAGGCCGATGTGTGTGATGGGGTATGTGACAGAGCAGGCAGGGACACCAGGCCGATGTGTGTGATGGGGTGTGTGACAGAGCAGGCAGGGACACCAGGCCGATGTGTGTGATGGGGTATGTGACAGAGCAGGCAGGGACACCAGGCCGATGTGTGTGATGGGGTATGTGACAGAGCAGGCAGGGACACCAGGCCGATGTGTGTGATGGGGTATGTGACAGAGCAGGCAGGGACAGCAGGCCGATGTGTGTGATGGGGTATGTGACAGAGCAGGCAGGGACACCAGGCCGATGTGTGTGATGGGGTATGTGACAGAGCAGGCAGGGACACCAGGCCGATGTGTGTGATGGGATATGTGATAGAGCAGGCAGGGACACCAGGCCGATGTGTGTGATGGGGTGTGTGACAGAGCAGGCAGGGACACCAGGCGGCTGTGTGTGATGGGGTATGTGACAGAGCAGGCAGGGACACCAGGCGGCTGTGTGTGATGGGGTATGTGACAGAGCAGGCAGGGACACCAGGCCGATGTGTGTGATGGGGTATGTGACAGAGCAGGCAGGGACACCAGGCCGATGTGTGTGATGGGATATGTGACAGAGCAGGCAGGGACACCAGGCCGATGTGTGTGATGGGATGTGTGACAGAGCAGGCAGGGACACCAGGCCGATGTGTGTGATGGGATGTGTGACAGAGCAGGCAGGGACACCAGGCCGATGTGTGTGATGGGGTATGTGACAGAGGAGGCAGGGACACCAGGCGGCTGTGTGTGATGGGGTATGTGACAGAGCAGGCAGGGACACCAGGCCGCTGTGTGTGATGGGATGTGTGACAGAGCAGGCAGGGACACCAGGCCGCTGTGTGTGATGGGGTATGTGACAGAGCAGGCAGGGACACCAGGCCGATGTGTGTGATGGTGTATGTGACAGAGCAGGCAGGGACACCAGGCCGATATGTGTGATGGGGTATGTGACAGAGCCGGCAGGGACACCAGGCCGATGTGTGTGATGGGGTATGTGACAGAGCAGGCAGGGACACCAGGCTGATGTGTGTGATGGGGTATGTGACAGAGCAGGCAGGGACACCAGGCCGTGGAACAATCCAACGAGATTTATTGAGGCAGGGAGCATAGAACCTCCAATATCAATATCGTTCTTTCACAATGAGTCTTCAACGTTCCGGGAGCGCCACCCGGCAATCCGACGCCAGAGAACATGTAGAAGTAATCCTTGGAAGAAGTCAATGTATCCAACAGATGAGGGACACAACCCAATCCCATGTGACAGCTTCCATAAATCCACACACGGGCGCCAGGGTCTTGCCGCAGCGAAGATCCCAACTGCTTGAACCTCAGCACACACTCAACTCAACTGACTGATCCACCAAGAGTGTGTTCTCCAGGGCCTGTGGATCCACCCCTGGAGGGGAAGGGTTCACACCCACCATTGAGTATGTGACTATCTATGGAGGAGTCTCAAGGAGCTCATGGCTCCATTGTCTCCCACAGGCCTGTCTATTATCAAATCTGAAAAAAAAAATATATATATATACATATATATATATATATATATATATATATATATATATATATATATATATATATACACAGCCCCATCCTCAGTGATGACATCACTAATTCACTAATATAATGACATGAGACCACACCCCTTATATACAGCCCCGTCCCCAGTGATGACGTCACTAATATAATGACATGAGACCACACCCCTTATATAAAGCCCTACCCCCAGTGATGACGTCACTAATATAATGACATGAGACCACACCTATTATATACAGCACTAGCTCATCTATTACTGCTGACAACCAGCCGGTATACATGCGTGAGAGGTTGTCAGCCCTCCACTCTGCAGAATTTATTTAGCAGTTTCCGTGTTTTATTCTTTCAGGACCCCAGAACTTTCAAATCCGAGAAGACAGGACGGGGACTTCTCAGGGATGGCTGGAGGGAGTCGCAGCAGCCTATCATGTGCTCGTATAAGTTGGTTGCGGTGAAATTTGAGGTTTGGGGGCTGCAGACGCGGGTGGAGCAGTTTGTGCACAAGGTGAGTGGTTGTCCTCGAGGTGAATCTTCATGTGATGGTTCCTTCCCGTGGAATGACCAATCCCCTTCTGTGCAGGTTGTGAGAGACGTCTTATTGATCGGACACCGGCAAGCCTTCGCGTGGGTGGACGAGTGGTACGGTAAGTGACCAGTGTGCGGCGTGGCTCATAAATGGTTCTGTACCTAGGATGGTACTTTGAGACTGATAGGTCTAGATCTAAAATAAGTGTAAATGTGAATTATCTTTTCTATTTTATATAATTTCCAGACCCCTGGGGTGACTTGGGCATCACTAGGCCTGACCGAGGGACCCATTGTAGTCCCCTTCCTTCATATCCGCGATTGTCCTTAGAAGACTTGAGGCTTTGACAGAATATCTGTTTTAGTATATAATAGTTATATTCATAATAACAGAACTCTGTGTTGTGCAGTTCCTCTGTCATTTCCAGATCCCTGGCGTGAATCGGGCATCACTAGGCCTGACTAAGGGACCCATTGCGGTCCCCATCCTTTGCATCCGCGATTGTCCTTAGAAGACTTGAGGCTTTGACAGAACATCTGTTTTAGTATATAATAGTTATATTCATAATAACAGAACTCTGTGTTGTGCAGTTCCTCGTCATTTTCAGACCCCAGGGGTAAATCAGTCATCACTAGGCCTGACTAAGGGACCCACTGCGGTCCCCATTGCGGTCCTTTTCCTTCATATCCGCGATTGTCCTAATGGGACTTGAGGCTTTGACAGAATATCTGTTTTAGTATATAAAAGTTATATTCATAATAACAGAACTCCATGTTGTGCAGTTCCTGTCATTTCCAGATCCCTGGCGTGAATCGGACACCCATTGCGGTCCCCATCCTTTGTATCCGTGATTGTCCTTAGAAGACTTGAGGCTTTGACAGAACATCTGCTTTAGTATATAATAGTTATATTCATAATAACAGAACTCTGTGTTGTGCAGTTCCTCTGTCATTTTCAGACCCCTGGGGTAAATCGGTCATCACTAGGCCTGACTGTGGGACCCATTGTGGTCCCCTTCCTTCTTATCCGCGATTATCCTTAGAGGACTTGAGGCTTTGACAGAACATCTGCTTTAGTATATAATAGTTTTATTCATTATAACAGAACGCCATGTTGTGCAGTTCCTCTGTTACTCCTTCTGGAAATGTTTGAATAAATTGACAACTGGGTGTTACCATATGTATGTTGTGACTGCGCAAGAACATATCAACTAAATTTCCAGGAAGATGAACCAAGGAACTGCACACGGCTCTGAAATCGATGCCTCAAAATGAGGAGATTATAGGGAATCTGAATATTTACTACATTGGGGTGGATCCGAGCTGAGGACAGTCGCCATCTAGTGGCAGGTGCTACAGTACCGGTCCTAAACTCGATGGAAGATGGACTTAAAGGGGCGGTCTATGGCTCAGTCTGGTTTACCAGATAATGACTGACATTTTTTAATGTTATTAACTCTTTCTTTCCCAGCACAGATGGCATCTCCTCTGATGCCTTTTACGGGTCGGGGTTTGGATGGAGGCGTCATTCATTGTGCATTAGTTTTACTGAGCTGCACATTCACTGACAAGCTGTAACTATGTTTATTGATGATATATTATTTACCATGCTGGGGATATTGGTTCTGTACATGCACTCCTCGCAGGATCGATTATTCATGTCTGCTCTATGCAAAGAAGCTGTATAGTGCCCCTCCGTAAAGAGTGCTGGGTATATCCTGTCTGCGCTAAATGTTATGCTCAATCAATCCCCGCACCACAGCCCATCAAACCGAGGAGGACGCTCAATCAATCCCCGCACCACAGCTCATCAAACTGAGCAGGACGCTCAATCAATCCCCGCACCACAGCCCAACGAAATAGAGCAGGACGCTCAATCAATCCCCGCACCACAGCCCAACGAAATAGAGCAGGACGCTCAATCAATCCCCGCACCACAGCCCAACGAAATAGAGCAGGACGCTCAATCAATCCCCGCACCACAGCCCAACGAAATAGAGCAGGACGCTCAATCAATCCCCACACCACAGCCCATCAAACTGAGGAGGATGCTCAATCAATCCCCGCACCACAGCCCAACAAAATAGAGCAGGATGCTCAATCAATCCCCGCACCACAGCCCAACGAAATAGAGCAGGACGCTCAATCAATCACCGCACCACAGCCCATCAAACCGAGCAGGACGCTCAATCAATCCCGGCACCACAGCCCATCAAACCGAGGAGGATGCTCAATCAATCCCCGCACCACAGCCCAACGAAATAGAGCAGGGCGCTCAATCAATCCCCGCACCACAGCCCAACGAAATAGAGCAGGACGCTCAATCAATCCCCACACCACAGCCCATCAAACTGAGGAGGATGCTCAATCAATCCCCGCACCACAGCCCATCAAACCGAGCAAGGGACACTCAATCAATCCCCGCACCACAGCCCATCAAACCGAGCAGGACGCTCAATCAATCCCGGCACCACAGCCCAACGAAATAGAGCAGGGCGCTCAATCAATCCCCACACCACAGCCCAACGAAATAGAGCAGGACGCTCAATCAATCCCCGCACCACAGCCCAACGAAATAGCGCAGGATGCTCAATCAATCCCCGCACCGCAGTCCATCAAACCGAGGAGGATGCTCAATCAATCCCCGCACCACAGTCCATCAAACCGAGGAGGATGCTCAATCAATCCCCGCACCACAGTCCATCAAACCGAGGAGGATGCTCAATCAATCCCCGCACCACAGCCCAACGAAATAGAGCAGGATGCTCAATCAATCCCCGCACCACAGTCCATCAAACCGAGGAGGATGCTCAAACAATCCCCACACCACAGCCCATCAAACTGAGCAGGACGCTCAATCAATCCCCACACCACAGCCCATCAAACCGAGCAAGGGACACTTAATCAATCCCCGCACCACAGCCCAATGAAATAGCGCAGGATGCTCAATCAATCCCCGCACCAAAGTCCATCAAACCGAGGAGGATGCTCAATCAATCCCCGCACCACAGCCCATCAAACCGAGGAGGATGCTCAATCAATCCCCGCACCACAGTCCATCAAACCGAGGAGGATGCTCAATCAATCCCCGCACCACAGTCCATTAAACCGAGCAGGAAGTTCAATCAATCCCCGCACCACAGTCCATCAAACCAAGGAGGATGCTCAATCAATCCCCGCACCACAGCCCAACGAAATAGAGCAGGATGCTCAATCAATCCCCGCACCACAGTCCATCAAACCGAGGAGGATGCTCAATCAATCCTCGCACCACAGTCCATCAAACCGAGCAGGAAGTTCAATCAATCCCCGCACCACAGCCCAACGAAATAGAGCAGGACGCTCAATCAATCCCCACACCACAGCCCAACGAAATAGAGCAGGACGCTCAATCAATCCCCACACCACAGCCCATCAAAAAGAGCAGGATGCTCAATCAATCCCCACACAATAGCCCATCAAACCGAGGAGGATGCTCAATCAATCCCTGCACCACAGCCCAGGGTTCCCCAACTCCAGTCCTCGAGGGCCGCCAACAGTGCATGTTTTCAGGATTTCCTTAGCATTGCATGGGTGTTGGAATCATCAACTGTGCAGGTGATTAAATTATCACATGTGCAATACTAAGGAAATCCTGAAAACATGCACTGTTGGTGGCCCTTGAGGACTGGAATTGGGGACCCATGCCACAGCCCAACGAAATAGAGCAGGATGCTCAATCAATCCCCGCACCACAGCCCATCAAACTGAGCAGGAAGTTCAATTGATCTCTGCACCACAGCCCAACCAAACTGAGGAGGACGCTCAGTCAATCCCCGCACCACAGCCCAACGAAATAGAGCTGAACGTGCAATCAATCCCCGCACCACAGCCCAACCAAACTGAGGAGGACGCTCAGTCAATCCCCGCACCACAGCCCAACGAAATAGAGCTGAACGTGCAATCAATCCCCGCACCACAGCCCAACCAAACTGAGGAGGACGCTCAGTCAATCCCCGCACCACAGCCCAACGAAATAGAGCTGAACGTGCAATCAATCCCCGCACCACAGCCCAACCAAACTGAGGAGGACGCTCAGTCAATCCCCGCACCACAGCCCAACCAAACTGAGGAGGACGCTCAGTCAATCCCCGCACCACAGCCCAACCAAACTGAGGAGGACGCTCAGTCAATCCCCGCACCACAGCCCAACCAAACTGAGGAGGACGCTCAGTCCATCCCCGCACCACAGCCCAACCAAACTGAGGAGGACGCTCAGTCAATCCCCGCACCACAGCCCAACGAAATAGAGCTGAACGTGCAATCAATCCCCGCACCACAGCCCAACGAAACCGAGCAGGACGCTTAATCAATCCCCACACAACCACCCAATTATATAGAGCAGGACACTCAATCAATCCCTGCACAGCAGCCCACCAAACAGAGCAGAATGCTTAATTAATCCCGCACAACAGCCCAACCAAACAGAGCAGGCATGGCTAATCTATCCATGAGCATATCCTGACCCTACAGAGCAGTCATGGCCAATCTATCCACAAGCATACCCTGACCATACAGAGCAGACATGGCCAATCTATCCAAGAGCATACCCTGATCATACAGAGCAGGCATAGCCAATCTATCCAAGAGCATATCCTGACCATACAGAGCAGGCATGGCTGATCTATCCACGAGCATACCCTGACCATACAGAGCAGGCATGGCTGATCTATCCAAGAGCATATCCTGACCATACAGAGCAGACATGGCCGATCTATCCAAGAGCATACCCTGATCATACAGAGCAGGCATAGCCAATCTATCCAAGAGCATATCCTGACCATACAGAGAAGGCATGGCTGATCTATCCACGAGCATACCCTGACCATACAGAGAAGGCATGGCTGATCTATCCACGAGCATACCCTGACCATACAGAGCAGGCATGGCCAATCTATCCAAGAGCATATCCTGACCATACAGAGCAGGCATGGCTGATCTATCCACGAGCATACCCTGACCGTACATACCCTGACCGTACAGAGCATTGATGGCCAATCTATCCAAGAGCATATCCTGGCCGTACAGAGCAGGCATGGCTGATCTATCCAAGAGCATACCCTGACCGTACAGAGCAGGCATGGCCGATCTATCCACGAGCATATCCTGACCGTACAGAGCAGGCATGGCTGATCTATCCACGAGCATATCCTGACCGTACAGAGCAGGCACAGCCAATCTATCCACGAGCATACCCTGACCGTACAGAGCAGGCATGGCCATTCTATCCAAGAGCATATCCTGACCGTACAGAGCAGGCATGGCCATTCTATCCACGAGCATACCCTGACCGTACAGAGCAGGCACGGCCGATCTATCCAAGAGCATATCCTGACCGTACAGAGCAGGCATGGCCGATCTATCCAAGAGCATACCCTGACCGTACAGAGCAGGCACGGCCGATCTATCCAAGAGCATATCCTGACCTACAGAGCAGGCATGGCCGATCTATCCAAGAGCATACCCTGACCGTACAGAGCAGGCACGGCCGATCTATCCAAGAGCATATCCTGACCGTACAGAGCAGGCACGGCCAATCTATCCTGTGTAGAGCATATCCTGACCGTACAGAGCAGGCATGGCTGATCTATCCACGAGCATATCCTGACAATACAGAGCAGGCATGGCCGATCTATCCACGAGCATATCCTGACCGTACAGAGCAGGCATGGCCGATCTATCCAAGAGCATACCCTGACCGTACAGAGCAGGCATGGCTGATCTATCCACGAGCATATCCTGACCGTACAGAGCAGGCATGGCTGATCTATCCACGAGCATATCCTGACCGTACAGAGCAGGCATGGCTGATCTATCCACGAGCATATCCTGACCGTACAGAGCAGGCATGGCCAATCTATCCAAGAGCACACCCTGACCGTACAGAGCAGGCATGGCCGATCTATCCAAGAGCACACCCTGACCGTACAGAGCAGGCATGGCCATTCTATCCACGAGCATATCCTGACCGTACAGAGCAGGCATGGCTGATCTATCCAAGAGCATATCCTGACCGTACAGAGCAGGCATGGCTGATCTATCCACGAGCATACCCTGACCGTACATACCCTGACCGTACAGAGCATTGATGGCCAATCTATCCAAGAGCATATCCTGGCCGTACAGAGCAGGCATGGCCGTTCTATCCATAAGCATACCCTGACCGTACAGAGCAGGCATGGCCGATCTATCCACGAGCATACCCTGACCGTACAGAGCAGGCATGGCCATTCTATCCAAGAGCATACCCTGACCGTACAGAGCAGGCATGGCCATTCTATCCAAGAGCATATCCTGACAGTACAGAGCAGGCATGGCTGATCTATCCAAGAGCATATCCTGGCCGTACAGAGCAGGCATGGCCGTTCTATCCATAAGCATACCCTGACCGTACAGAGCAGGCATGGCCGATCTATCCACGAGCATATCCTGACCGTACAGAGCAGGCACGGCTGATCTATCCACGAGCATATCCTGACCGTACAGAGCAGGCACAGCCAATCTATCCACGAGCATACCCTGACCGTACAGAGCAGGCATGGCCATTCTATCCAAGAGCATATCCTGACCGTACAGAGCAGGCATGGCCATTCTATCCACGAGCATACCCTGACCGTACAGAGCAGGCACGGCCGATCTATCCAAGAGCATATCCTGACCGTACAGAGCAGGCATGGCCGATCTATCCAAGAGCATACCCTGACTGTACAGAGCAGGCACGGCCGATCTATCCAAGAGCATATCCTGACCTACAGAGCAGGCACGGCCGATCTATCCAAGAGCATACCCTGACTGTACAGAGCAGGCACGGCCGATCTATCCAAGAGCATATCCTGACCGTACAGAGCAGGCACGGCCAATCTATCCTGTGTAGAGCATACCCTGACTGTACAGAGCAGGCACGGCCGATCTATCCAAGAGCATATCCTGACCTACAGAGCAGGCATGGCCGATCTATCCAAGAGCATACCCTGACTGTACAGAGCAGGCACGGCCGATCTATCCAAGAGCATATCCTGACCTACAGAGCAGGCATGGCCGATCTATCCAAGAGCATACCCTGACTGTACAGAGCAGGCACGGCCGATCTATCCAAGAGCATATCCTGACCGTACAGAGCAGGCACGGCCAATCTATCCTGTGTAGAGCATATCCTAACCGTACAGAGCAGGCATGGCTGATCTATCCACGAGCATATCCTGACAATACAGAGCAGGCATGGCCGATC